>NW_025109973.1:397599-657818 GCF_011392965.1 Frieseomelitta varia
ACTACTAGACCAGTTATAAAGAGTCAATTTTGACACGTCGCTAAAGACCTCGTAGTCGATGCGACGCTAAACCCCCATTTAGAAAAAAAAACAGTTTATTCCAGAGAAAGTTGTGTTTTCGTTTCAATCAAATGTATGGATCATTTAATTGATCCTAATCACAATGTATTTGCAATTATCCCTTGTTTAAATGGGATTGATATTCATCGATTTTACTTAAATTAAATTTAATTTTCGCTTGAATCTTTGACTTTAGAGGAAAATAATTAATACCAAGACCACTAACGACTTTCTTAAAATTTTTGTTTTCGTTGATAAAATAAAGAAGGGGAAAGACTTTTTTTAAATAAATCTTCATTTTTTCGAAATAAAATTTTCGGTTTAACTAATATTATTAGTTCTATAAAAAAAAAATCCTGTAGTATAAAGTGTTAAATACAGGTATGCAGGTATATTATGTTGTACTAGTATATCTATCGAGTATATCTATATACAATTGATTACAATTTTAATAATTTTACAAAGATTAAAATATTTGGCATAGCAATGTAAGCATATATTAATACAATAATAAAATAAAATATAGTAATATCTTTTCGCGAAACATGAGAAATATAATTTAATAAATTTCTATATTACTATAATATATATCAACATTATAATGAAATAAAATATATGTATATATAAATGAAAAAAAAAAAATGCAATAAAACCATACACCTATACTTAAAACAATTTAAGTTTTAAGTCAGGAATTTTAAGTTATCTGAAAAGTTGATGTCACGTACATACCTTAAGGAGCAAAATGTAAATTTGAGTGGGAAGTGCCAAGCAGTCCTTACCACGGCAAGAACGACTTCCGGTCAAGGAACATAAACTCCTCGAAACTGTCTTAACAACTACGAGAAACAGCTCCGACCGGTAGCTGTTACTCTCTTAAGATATTTCCGTTCAAATTTCTCCAAGTGTACCAATGTAATCGTATTTATAATTCATGGAAATTTAATGATACATAAAATTTTTATGCATTTGTGGAAGATTTATTATTCTATAAAGTAAAAATACGTAATAAATTGCTTATTATACAATATTTTTTAGGTGGACAATTTTTTTTCTGAAATTCATTTCTCAAATTTATTCGTTACTATTTACTCATTATGATACTGTTCAGTTGGTACAACGAAAGAATTAATTAAGTCACTCAGGAATCATTTCTATAACTCAATATTATTTTCTGTAATTTATTTCGTAATTTACTAAATAATCTTGTCATAAATAAACTCATAAAAGTAAGTAATTCACAATCGAAAAATCACAAAATCAGATTAATTTACGACATTAATTGACTCTAAAATAAATATTTTCGTATTGAAAAGTTAAGAAATCGTGTATTGTTAGATAATTGTTTAATGGTCTTTCAAGACTGAAGATAGGGGTGTTCGAGCTGTTTCAACCCTAACATGACAGTTAAGACAAAACGCGTGGAGGGTATAGTATCTAGGAGGTTAACCACTTCCGGTTAGAAGGTTACTTCCTGAGTTCATGGCTGGACTTACTTTAGGATAAACCGGAAACTATCCAATCCTAGCTAAAAGCTATTTAGGTCTAAATTTATGTTGGTGAAATATTTCTCTTACATATTCGACCCTTTAAATGATAGAAAAATAAATACTTTAAATAATCCTTTAAACAGATAACTTTAATCGATAGTACACAAATATTTTGTTTTAGATAGGGTCGATAAGAAATATTTAGAAATTTTTTTTTAGATTTATCAAAATCTATTTATCAAAATCCATAGCAAATATTTAGAAATTTGTTTTAGATTTTATCAAAATCTATCTATCAAAATCCATAACAAATATTTAGAAATTTGTTTTAGAATTTGTTTTAGATTTTTTCAAAAAATTGATTATCGGAGGAATAAGAAACTTTCCGAGGTGACTGCCAATTTTTTTTACCATATACCTTTATTTTCTTTTGCATTGCTTCAGTTTTAAAAGTAAATAACATTTGTTTGAAGCATTTTTCATTATTCTGCATTAGTTATTATAAAAGTTAAAGTCTAGTTTATTGTCTAAATTATTCCACATAGTTAAATTCTATAATTTATAATTAAAGAGTTTGAAATATTTCATGTAAATATTATTCAATTTTGTAAGACTGTAATGAGGAAAAATTTTGTAATGTGATGAGTAAATGTGACAGTCTAATAAAAATAATGAGAGCCTTCTTTATTTCCTTAGTAATCATTTTATAAAAATTTCTGTTTCTCAAACAATCAAAGTCTCATTGAAATCTAAAAAAAAATTTGTTGAGATCCGCTATGGTTTCTGAGAAAATAATTTGTAACATTTGATTACTCTTACTCATTTTATATTATTTATATAGATACAGAGTGTCTTCGATTCCACAATACAATCGAAAAGTGAATAATTTTATATAAAAAGAATAAGTCGAAAATAAAGAATAAAATTTTTTTATTTAAGAGTTTGTTTTCAAAAAAATCAAGTTTGAAAATCTATCAAGTATACCTACTTGAATAAATTTAGATATGCTTGATAGATTTTCAAACTTGATTTTCTGCTAAAGCTAATTCTAAACTTGAAAGAGAATTTTCAAAAGGAGATTCTACATGAAGAAACAAAAATCAAGAATGTAAAATAATTACATTTTAATATTTTAATTTCAACAAGTGTGAAAAGTTATTACTGAGGTAATTTTTAACGAAACATATTTAGTCAATTTTTTTAAAAATGAAGCTTTAAATGGAAAAATGTTATTCCACATTTTTGAGTTGTCTTTTCATGTAGAATAACTTTTTATTAAATATTCTTTTCTTTCAATTCTAAAATTGGTCACGTTCAAATATACTTGATAAATTTTCAAATTCGATTTTCTTAAAAGGGAAGTTTTAAATAAAAAAATTTTATTTCTTTTTTTAGGCTTATTTTTTTTATGTAATTATTTTTTTATCAGATTGGAAATACTGTAATCTGTACTGTACTATACGTAGGAACCCGATGTTTCTGAATGAATGTTTCATTAAATTACACAGGCTGTAACTTGACCATTTTAAATATTTCCGTTATTGTTAAAGAGAAGAAAGTTATATTTTTATTATTATTTGTTTGAATTTATTTTAAGCTGATCACATTAACAATAAAGTCATTAATAATTAGTCAATAGTTTATTGTTAAGATATATAATTAATTGTTACATGTTTACAAACGTAAATGACACTTAGTGTACTTCATATGAATATTTAAAAGGATGGTTATCGATATTGCTACGTGAAAGTACTTTTGACATTTCAAAATCATCGTTATTGTAATCATATTATTTTTAGTTGTGCTATATTATAAAATTTATAATTAACAATATATTGAATATAATTTTTATTTTTCTTACATCACAGTTACATGTGATTGAAATATAATGATTTATATTGTATTATAACATTATATAATGACTTATTTGTGTAATATTGTTATATTTATATGATAATATGAAGACTAAATATTTAATAATTTTATCTATCAAAATCTTTGTTAATTCATTTCAAATTTTTCTTCTTCGTACACAGAAAATTATCTGCAAATTATTTGAAATACCTATTTTTCGATATATGCTAAGCATTAAAACTGTGTTTTATTTTTATTTTCTAAATATAGGCAGTTCTAATGAACAGAGTAATGCTAATGTGTACCAGTGCTTCTTACGTAGTGTAACTACGATAAATATGTAAAGATAAGAATTCACTCAAAACGGACAAAATAAATAACACATGTTGTGTTAATAGTAAAACAATATTGAACATTCTTGCGCTCTGAATCATGATTTAGTATATATTTCCGTTGGACATTCCTTTGAATATTTCCGTTTTATTCTGTTGCGTAGGTCAAGATAGTCGCTGAGCCTGTTATGTTTATTATCATCTAGAAACAGTTCGTATCAACCGATGCTTTAATTTCATCGTTTTTAGATAACCTACAGCAGAGCAATTAAACGGCTAAATCTAATTGACTAGATCGAACTATGTAGTTTTTCTAACAAAAACAGGCTCACGGCTGGTCGCGTTTTAGAAACGATAGAATTTTCAACACGTACAGAAACGGTATAGTTTTCATATTATAAAGAAACGATAGAATTTTCAAACGATAGAATGTTCAAGAAACGGTCTATTTTCATCGGGTAATGAACGTTGTCAAGATACGTTACAATTTCAAGGATCGTTATACCTTTCAATCTAAATCTCTAATTTTTCACAAAGTTAGTAGTTTGCATTTAATCACAAAAACTTCACTTTCGGTTGGACAAGGCAAGTTGGACATTATACAATACTGAATATAATGAATACAAGCCCAGTGTGTGACATTATACATTACTGAATACCCAGATAAATTTCTAATTTATCATTTCTTTTTCATGTATTTCATTTCTCTTGTTCTTTTCGTTATATTTTGTTTTCTTTGGAATATAACTAATAATATCAACGAATTTGAATGACAAAATTTTTCGAAAGAAATCAATTGCCGTTATGCTATATGCAAGTATAGTTAACAGATTGGGGTTAATGGATACAGGTTTTCTTAACTTATATCTTATATAGAAAATTTTAATTGTCAAAATTTTAATTGGCTCAATTTGAAAATTTGTTGTATTTCAAAATCGAGAAACTAAGAATGGACAGGCGCGGCTTTCGCTGAATGGCACTATACTAATAATAGTTTAATCAAAAATTATGTTGAGACCATCAGTTTAGAAAGTCAGTGAGGTGAAATAAATAATTTGTGCTGTTAGAAATAAATAATAACGAATATTCTTAGCGATATAAAGCAACAAAACCATCAACGTGTGGATTTGGTTTTATGTTGTGTGTGTGTGAGGATGCGTGAGAGTCGAGCAAAGGCGTGAGTGTGTGAGGCAATTGCGAGGTGTTACGTGATGCGTTTTTGTTCAGAAGCGAGCAGAGGAGTATTCATTGCGAGTCTGAGTTGAGAAGTGATATTGATCAGAGAGAAAGTGAATTCATAAGTAATAGTTATTATATACATTTTCAATATATATATATTAAACATATTAATTAAGAGTGTGTTTTTATTTAATTCACTCACACAACTATATTCAATTATATTTTCGATGTTGAGAAAAATTACTAAAGGAAAAGTTCTCTTAGCTCTATTTTTGGTTTTTCTTTACAACATTGTTGAAGGGACCAAAAGTTTTTCTTTTTGTATTGTTTGTGCTTAGCAACAGTACTTCGATGAATTTGTTTTGATGTTAATTATAACATGACAAAAATGAAGTTTTATTTAAAAATATGATTACGTCTTTGAAATTTAAAAAAGTATGAAATTCGCTCAACAATTTTGACAGTCATAATATTTTCTTCTTCTATCTTCTTGAATAGTACAGGCTTTATTTGGAACTCCTTTTGCATCGTCAAAGATGCAACGGAAATACATATTTCAATACATACACAGGATGGAATATCTTTAGCTACTTACGACTGCTTTTCGAAGATACAAAAAAATATTTCAAACAAAAATTACATATAATATCACTTTTTCATCGAGATATGAAGGTGACGTTTTAAGTGAAACGAAATGAAATGAATTTTTTATATGAAATTATATATTTTTTGATCCATTAATCGATACAGCTCGATATTTACTACAAGAATATTAATATACAGGATGTTCTGAACTTAAATTGCTAAACTGCGAGAACTTGAGCTACATATAAAAGGAACGAAAAAAGTGCTGTATAAAATTTATCATAAACGCTTTATTATACTATTAGAAAAATATTATATGAAATAAGTATTCAGGCATTTTGTTTTTTTCACTATTTGATTTTTATGGAGTACTTTAAAACAAAATATTTATTCAACAGAGTAAGTAACTTCATACGGAGAATTAGAATTAAAAATATTAATAATTTTATTGAAACTCGACAAAATTATCAAGAACTTCATAATATTATTAATTTTATTTCTCATCGATATTAAGCTGGCTGGAATTAAAAATTATTTTTAATTAATAAATAACGATACAAAATTGTTAACACAGTGAAAAAAGACATAACGACACCGTCTCTATAGTGTAATCGAAAATGCTACTTACATATTTCATGTAGTACAATAATTGTTCATGACTCTATAACAAAGAGAGATATTTCAATTTTAATTCTATAAAATCTATCGTATGGGAGACGAAAGCAAAATACAACAAAATGACTACATTATTATATACACGTATGTATGTATATGCCCTCCTAGAAACCATGCAACGTTTATTTGAAATATTTTTTCATATTTTCAATAGTCCTTCAAGGAGTAGTGTATATACAAATAAATCGGACATACTGTACAATAGAAGCAGAAAAGCTGATAAAGATTTATAGGTCAGTTCCAAATTACAAGCTATTGGGTGATCACAATTATAAGTCATGTTTCACCCATAATTACCTTATCTGACCGTTCTTATCCTCGATCATTATTACCATCTCCTAATGTGATTCTCCTACTCCTAATGACACTCCCTAATCACTCTAAGAACTTTCAATAGTCAATTTAAAGAAAATTTCGTCAAAGATCATTAAATTTGAAAAGCTATTAAGATAATTGGTTTTGATAATCCATGTTTCTTTAAAGTTGTTGATGTCAGTTTGATATCCAAAGTAGAGTATTTGACAGAGTAAGAAATGGAAAAATGGTAACGCAGGGTCGGTGCGATCAGAGGAAACGATAGTTCGAAAGTGACTGGCAGCTTTCGAAAGACTCTACCGTATCTAACAAGAGTTCATGGCGATCTCTAGGGAACCGAATGATTTTGTCAGCGGACAAATTAGTTTTTGGTCGTTTCGTCGCGTTGAAATTTCAGTAGCGACCCTTCGATAAAGACAATTTTCGACCACCCTTCGAGTTCCTCCACGGGAAATTACAATTCTTTATAAGGATATATTCCACAATTTACTTGTTATTGTTTGTTTAAAAATTAAATGCTTCTTTTTAACCGTTTACACACTATATTTACAAATTTCTATCTTTATATACTGTATTTAGTTATGTAAATATATCTACATCATAAGTACATAAAAGGTATAGTATTTGAAATCTTGTAAATTGATCTTTTAAAAGAAAAATTAAATTAAATCGTTTTAATTGATAATTTTTTAAAAATAATGCTTTCCAAGTAATAATTTAATAATTAATACAGGTATTATCTACATTGAAAAACTGTCAATGATATTTTTCAATCAGTCGATAATTATTTAATAATTATTTAATAAAAATTTTACATAATCTAACAGACGTCTGAATTAATATTTCCAAAGTGTTTCTATTTTATAGTATTTATCTGTAATGATATCATATAATACTGACGTGCACGCAGTCCAACGTTTTCAAAAACTTAACATAACTCATCCAGTTATGGAATAGTTAGTTAGTGTATAAAATTGAAAAGTTATATCATATAATCGAGATTGATGCAGAAGGAATGAAAGTGAACGGTTCGGTGGCCCTTAATAGCGGTTTTGTTAAATTCTCCGGAGGATTCTGGCGGTCCTTTTTGATATCTTGGCCCCCAACGAATTAACGTTCACCTGACTGACCTTTTCGTGGTCAGGACGCGTCCTCTCTCGAATTCTACCTACAAAAAACTTGGCGCGGGGTGCTGATCCTTGTAGGGGAGAATGCGTAAAAAATAAATGAGTTTCACTTCACGTTGATATTACGGATGGATTCACTAGCACGAATCACTTTCAAAATGAAATTCTATCTTTCTATCTTTCGGTATACAGTCAAAACTTTACAGACTGGTTACATCTTTTCAGTCCGAAATCTTTTTTTATGTGCATATAGATATACCGATATATAGATATTATTGAATAAGAAACTTATATGTTATATTTATTCAGAAACTATGAATAATGGATATAATATGATATTTCAATGAAGCTATCTAAGTTTAATTGAAAAATATGTATATAAAATAACACATAACAAAATACACTTAGAATGTAGCAGAAATTAAAGACAATTCAGGAAATCAAATTATTTATAATTCGTTTGTGGGTATTTTTTTATAGATTTTTTTTAAACTAAAGTATTGTGTATAGTAATAGAATATCAAGTTGATTTTCTCAATTTTTAGAATCAATTATAAAATTTCAATTCTTCAAATTTCATTTCAAGCGGTAAAAAATAATGTATATTATATTACAAGATTATATTATAAGAAGGAGCCAACTTCAAAGCCAAGAAATTATTAATCAATTTCATAATCTTAAAAATTTAAAAAATAAAGTATAAATATAACATAATACAATATAAAACGAATAATATATTTTTAAGATATACAACATTATTATATTTTTTTATATATATGTTAAGATATATATCTTAAACTTATATTTACTTATAACTAACTAAATATAAAATATATTAAACAAGTTCGTATTGATTCAAGATCACAAAATGATTTTACTTGTAAATGCTCGACGCTTCTAAACAATCAAATCACCACGTCCTCTACGAAAACGATTATTGGAGAAGGTTCTGGTCTAGTGGAGTTAAATCGAGGCAGCAGGTGTCAGCACGAAGCAGATCCGCCTTTGTTAGGTGCCTGTTACTTGAAGTTTTTTTTACTTTATTTTTCTTTCCTTTTTTTTTGATGGAAAGTATTCGCGTACCGAGACCCAAAAAGATCAAGGATTTCGACTTGGATGATTCTGAGGTGAGCCGTGAAGAAAGGGCACGCGACTTAATCACGAACTATCTCGTAATTGGAAACGAGACTTTAATGGCTGTGGGCTTCTCGTGTCTCTTAAAGTATTTCTACCCTGATTTTTATCAGACAAAAGAGTATAATTAAGTTCACGATAACTTTCGTTTAGAAAATGATTCTAATGGGTGAAATGCGTGAATTTGGAATAGAATAAATTTAAAATAAGACGATATTGTCAAATGATAATATTAAATATTTAACACTAAAACTACCAAAGTGATCAAAATAATTTTTAATAACAATTTAAATGATTTTTTATAAAATGAATAAATAAAAGCTTCTGTACTCTATTGCATTATAAAGTTTTTCTATTTTTTTACTTTGATGTACAATCTACGATAATGGAAATTTTATGCTTTAATTGTTTGCAGTTCTAGTATTAAAGATTAATTTTTAATTCATATTATTAGGCCATGAGAACTATGAGATAACAATTTTTTTAGGTTAAATCGGATTAGTTTTAGAATTAAAATAATAGATAAAGTTGGCGATTTTTGTTTTCATTAGTTATTATTTATTAAATGAAAAATTCCAATTTTTTGATATATATATATATGTAAATGTGACTTTCATCATTTTAACTTTTTTTTTTAGATATAAATATTATATATTGTATCATATTATATTAACCATACCTATATAAAATACTATACTGGGTGTCCCAGTATTAAATCTTTTCCATTTAAATATTAAAAATACTTAAATGAAAAAGGTTTATTCTTTATTTTCGATTTATTTTAATATCATTTCTTCCTTGGTTGTACCTTAAATGCCTTATTGTACTTTACATTTTTCTATAATAATCTAACAATACTATTTGAGAGTTAATAATATGAGTTACTGTCTTTTTATTCACAAGACAAAAAAACGTAAGTTTTGGGATAGAAGAGATTTGAAAAACATATTTTTTTTTGTTTTTCTGTTTTTTAGATAAGAATAAAAAAAAATAAAAAATAAAAACAAACTATGAAAGTTGGATAACTTACTCGTGATTGTTGAAATGTAGCTTACTTGATATGTAGCTAAAAAAACATGATATTTTACAAATATGTAAATCTAAATATATCTAAATTTTAATTTTTTTATTTCTAAATACTTAACAAATTTATCACATGTTGATTTGGTTTGTGAACATTGTAGAAAACTTATAATACTACGTACTTTCACTCAGATAATACTTTGCAGTGTCAAGAAAGTGTAAAGAATAACAATAATCGTTGACTTTCGGATTATTTCATGGACGTCAGTTTATTCAGAGAAAAATTTTAACCGCAACATTATTGGAAACCACAAAATATATCAACCGAGAAACGAGAATGAAAGCGACAAAGAGATATAAAGAAAAAATTCAGTAAGATTCAAAGTAGTTTACGAAAGATTGCAAAATAGAATTGTTCTTTGCAAACCGTAGAGAACTTTTTTTTAAATCTTTTTCAAAACTGTCAACAAAATATTTACACTCTTGTAAATATTATAACCAAAATTAAAATATTTATTTCATAATCCACAAGTTTTTGGACTATTGTCTAATAATATAATACAAAAACCTAATTCATTTTTGTATTTATTACTTAATTCATATTTTCAATTAAAATTTCAAAAAATTTTAAAACATCGCAGAAGAAATTCAACTATACAAGGTATCCCTATTTAAATGTCAAAACTTCAAGAGCATGTAGAGAACTGATGAAATAGGGAAAAAAGTTCTGTAAAGATTTTCGCGTTTTTGATCCATTTTGGAGTAAATTGCAAGAAAGTTTTTGTCTTTTCACTTATTCAGAAAGTTCATTTTATTAATCAACTGAAGAAAGTAACTGAGAGACAAAATCGTAGTTGTAATAATAGCATATCATCAGAGCAATGTCTGGTTGCAATTAGATCAATGTTCGATATAATGTGCTAGCAAACAATTAAATAGATGATACAGATAATAAGATAGGTCATATTATAAAATGATAATGTAGATGACAAAGTAGATAAATAACATGAATAAATAAATAAATTAATTAATAAATGATAATATTTTTGTTTCTCTTTTCAAAATGAGCAAATCTCAAATCTATCAGTCCTCTATACGTTTTTTCTGAAGTTTTGAACATTTAAATTTGAGACAGCTTATATATAAGTTAATTATAAAATTATCGAAAGTCTACTAATAGTAATAATAATTTAAGTTAATTGTATAATAATACATTCCAGTAATAACAAATAATTTTTAGACATTATTTATAAAAAATTTTATTATTATTACAAAAGTAAATAAGTCGGAACGTGAGAAATATCAACTTCCTCTTACTGAGATCTTACAAGAGTTTCTCGAAGGGTGAAGAAGAGAATGGAGAGAGATCGAAAGTTAACAAGACGACTATATCCACTTAAATGTCGCAGATGGAGTGGTTTGATACTACTTGTTGCTTCAGGGTGTGTAAGTATATAGGATCCGCACGAATTTCTGTAGTAATTCCCCTTACTAGGTTCCGTGACATCGAATGAATTATCTCGAAACACTCTCTATATGTAGTAAAATTCTATAAAATTTATTCTATAGAATTTCATATTTGATTCTATAAAATTTATTCTTTGCGCAATAAAATTTAAAATATAATTTATGAAAGTTAAGTGTATGGAAAAATTAAAAATCAGATGTAATATAATTAAACTAAAAATCCTTAAGAATTAATACACGATGAAAAATATTGTTAAATATATTTAATTGTTAAATTATTATAATTGACGATGAAGTAAATATAAAGATTTTTAATAATTAGAATATAGAATATAGCATAAAAAATAGAATTTTTATTGAGCTATAATATAAAGGAAAAAGTAAGAAATATTATAATAATAAAATTATAATAGAAGTTCTGTAAAATATTTTTCCTAAAATATTTTTTCTCTAAAAATAATTTTTTCTTAATAAAATACTTTTTAAAGTACAGTTCTTTCTACAAATTAAAAATTAACATCTAACTGTGCTTTCTACACTGATCCAACGATTTGTTTTTCTCTTTTCCTCGTTCAATTTTAAATTTCTGAGAAATTACAAATCAAATAGAAAACTTTCTTCTAGAGCATACATTTAGTTATGTTTATATATCGAATGAGAAGAAGCTGAAAACAGTAGGGGTATTGATGTTGTTAGGTGGCTTGACAATAGTGTCTCATGGATGCCCAGCATTGGGAACTTAAATTTCAGATTATAATTTCTCTCTGAGCTATGGTGCTAATAAGATTAATGGTCTCTGTTCTCTTGATTCGCGTATATCGAAGTACAAGCAAGAAGAAGTGACACCGAGGAATATAAAAAAAAAATAAAAATAAAAAAAGAAAAGTTAGCATTGACATATAAACATATAAAAGAGAGAATATGTGAAAAGAGAAAATTAACCTGACATTACTGGAATAGTGTTTAGTTGTGCGAATTATTATTAGGTATAGTTACGAGTGAAATGTAAGATAACACTGAAAAGTTTATTGTAATTCGTAGTTGACACAATTTCGAAACATCTTATTTTATAATCACAATATCACAAATCTATTAATATTTTAAAATCTAATTTAAATTTATATTTTACTATCTTAGATATTCATTATACTAAATCGATTTCTAACTAAAATAAAATTAGTATTCAACGCGACTAAATCTAGAACTATCGAAATGTTCAATCTAACGTCAAAAATCTTCAAAATTAATCTATTTAAAAAAAAAAAATTATAATCACCAAATATAAAAGAAAGTAAATTTAAAAAATAAATTTAAAAAAAAGCCATACATACTTTTTTTTCTTAAAATCATATTTAGCGACTAAAAATCGGAGAATCGAAGTGTTTTATATTCCTCGATCTGGCGAACCTGATGAATCCGTCTTTTCGCTGATAGAAAAAAAAAGAAGCAAAAACATGTACCCAACGTATATATATATATATACAACACAAAAAGAAAGCAACGAGATAGTCATCGATAAAGCCGGACAAAAGTGGATACGCGGTAGTGGGGTGGTTGTAGATGAAAAGGGATAAAGAGGCAACGAACGATGAATAAGAAAAAGAGTAATGAAAAGGGATGGAAGATAAAAGAAGGAAGTAGACAAACGTAAATATAGAAACGGAGAAAAAGAGAAACTGGAAGAGATTAAGATATCATGTGCACAGGGACAAATACGTTCTGGTAGGAACACGAACACCCGTAGAATTCGGTCGTACTGTAAAACGTCTGATCGTTCTACCAGAATCCTCCGAGTAGAATGCAATTCTTCTCTTTCATTCTAGTCGAGATCTTGGATTCCTACCTGTGGACGCGGCTGTGAGATAGCGGATAAACTTCTAACTTTCATGCATACTTCGGTGTTAGATTACAAATTATACATGCGCTAAAAGACATTTTACATTATACCTTGGAATTTTGCTTTACTATTACAGTTTAATGAAACTCAATGTATATAACAAATTTCGACCGATTAAATGAATGATTTAGCCTTTCGAAAGTCAGACTAAATTTTGAATTAGTCATAAAATCTATATTTTATTAAGTTTTACTTGAAAATATGTAAATAAAGGATCTCCCATTTCGAATATTCTAATATATTTCTAATATTTTAATGTAATCATGTATCTATCTATTTATATATTTAAAAGAATTAGATTCAATTTTAGTTATTAACTAACAATTAACATTGCAAGTAAACTAACTAAAAAACTAATATATCTTTTTTATGTATATAAACTAATTTATTAAACTATTATTTAACTAATTTATCTAAATAAATTCCTAAGCGAAAGATGATCTGATCAAAAGGTCAAAGAAGTATCAATATGAAATTCTAAATCGCTGGAAAGTGAAGTTCCAATTGGAATAATTGAATGTGACTAACACGGAGGAAGTGGATCCGTTGTTCTTGAACAAATATCTCCGCAGTGTGGATCATGACAATTACAAGACAGTTAGCATGATACCAAGGATTAGTAGGAGTTCTACATTAATCCTAGAGGGGTCTGACATGAGGTTAGAGAGAGCAGAGGAGCATCGACACGTGTCTCTTTCCTTCAACTTTCTATAACGAGAAATCAGCTAAGTTCTATATACGTCGCTTGTTAAAATCTATAAATATATATATTATAGAAAATTATTTTTGTTCATTTCTTTCGTAAAATAAGATTCTTTTTCTCAAATGAAACAGAATATAAAAGAAGATATACACAGAAGAATATCGAATAGAATACCTATAGTATCCGTAAAGTAAAAATAAAATAAAAATTATAAATTAGAAAGAAAACTTAATTAATAAAATGAAATGAATACATTTGCAATCTTTTATATTCTAATTTTTGAGTTTATATAAGAAAAAAAATGCGTTTACATTTCACATAAAGAACAACAATCTCTGTTATTTTTGGAATTTTTTTAGAATTTTAATGAAGTACACAGTATGAACTATGAATTCAATAAAAAAATATATTTTTATAAGGAATATGTATTTTATTTATTTTTTAATTATAATTGAAAAAACTATCGTCGAAAAATTTCAAAAATTCAAAAATTTCAAGGAAAAAAGGAAAGATTTTTAAATTTAGCCATTTAATAATAAGAAAACTAACAATAAGTTTCAAGAATACAGAATTTTCGTAAAAACTTAATTTGTTTGATCTCTAACAAAATTTAAATCAGATGCAATATTGTACGTACACCCGGCACAGATTCATTTTGATAAAGTTGAAAAGGTTCAGAAAGGATCTGTCGCGTGACACTGAGAACACTTGTTTGGTTGGCATTTCTCAACACCTACGTGATTCCCATAGCATTTCTGCATAGAAATAAAGCCGAAGCTTCATGAATATGAATAAGACAACGCAAATGATACCGTAAAACTGCTTGAGTTTCTTCTTCAAATTCGAATTTCCATTAATGGTATTTCTATCCTTTTTGTTAAACAAAAGTTTTAACAAAATAAAAATTTTGAATTAAAATAACCAACCATAATACTTAATTTTGTAAAAAATTTAAGAACTCAAAGGAAAAATAAAGTAACGATTTAAATAAATATAAAACAGTAATTCTTTAATACTATTGGTAATTAGAGTTATAACTCAATAAAATTTAAGAATTGAACTAATATTTGAAACGCTCAGAAACCAATCAGTATAAATTAAATTGTCAGTAATCATACTAGTTATTATAATATAATCATTACAATATAATTATTATAATATTATAACTAGAGTGTTTCATTCACTGAAATAACGAAAGTACGACATGTTGATTAGCTTTTAAACCTTTCATTAATATCAATAAAATAGAATCCCTCTACTAGTAAATTTATAATTAGTAAAAGAAATCTTTCGGCTCTCCAAAAATAACAATAAATTTATCAATGAATAAATAAATAAACTTTTAATTCATAATAAGAGTAAAGAATCGTTCATAACTTTATAAAAAATATAAAAGATATGAAAGTGCAAAATTAGATGCCACCATAAATTCAAATTTTCAATAAATTTACCATATTTCTAATTAAAATACTTAAAAGAGGATTCTCTTTAACATTAATAGCCTCATAGTTTATATAAAAAAATGTTCTTCCTAATCTAAAAAAAGTCATTGAACGAAATCTTCAAATTCTGATGAAACAAGTTTTCCATCGGTAATTTAAAAGAGAGATAGAAATAAAGTTTCTTTTCTCATAAATGTTTGAAAATTTTTGACGAAACAAACTTGTCACTGGTAATTTAAAACGAAGAGAAACAAAGTTCTTTTTTATTTGGAATTTTCAATAATTTTTGGGAAACCAAATTTTCGATTGCTAATTTAAGAAAAAGAGAAGAAACGAAGCATTCCTTAGCAAAAATTTTTAATTTTTATCAGTGTAAACTTCTCGTTATATTGAGCTAAATAAAAACAACTTCTCGAAAAGAATGAAATGAAATTACTTATGACAAAAACAACAGGAAGCGCCAAAGAAGGTGAATCGAGGCGTCCAAGTGTTAAATCTCGTGGTGCTTAGAGTCACGTTTTCCGTGGGAGCAGAGCGAATTGTACGGAAGGAGAACGGGGTGACAAGACAAAAGATATAAGAAAAGTTTTGCACGTTGAGGTTGTCCAGCAGAGTGTGGGAATAATTCTGGCTTGACTCTTTAGTTCGATAGGCGATCCTCCTATTTCTTACCATTCGTATAAATCTTTTTACTCATCGAAACTTGTCACGTCTGTAAAATTACTCGTTATTTCCTTTTTATTTGCTACAAAATGAAAAACTGAAAGTGACGCCAAAAGAAACGCTAAAAACAAGTCAGTTTTCAGTTTCGTGAAAGAAATTAACGTGAAATTAGTCTGAAATTAACGTGACCAGTGATTGCGGTAAATTTCTTATTCACATGCTGTTAGATACTTATCATTTCTTGTTTAGGGCATTCTCTTTTACTATCTGCTTTTTATCATTTCTATTATTTAGTTTCATGTTAGGAATACATGAATTCCTGAAGGTGAAAAATATGTGAAAAAATACACAGTGAAGAGAAAAATAATTTCATAGAAAATAATAAATCAGTGTTGATCTTAATAGTGATGCAATGTTAGGTATCCATTTTTTTCTTACGAAAGATTTTTCAAAATAATGACTATCAAAAATATAGTCTAATTCTTAAATTTTAAATAAATTATATGTATTTTAAAGGAGCTCAAATTTTTATATAATTTAATGCTGAACTTTTTAACAGTTTCATTATTTTACAAAAAGTTTCAACAATATTATAAATATATATCTCTTATATACATATATCTACGTATATTATATATAGTGAAGATCATAATGAACCGATAACGATGAAAAATTGTCAATAATTTAAACTATTATAACTACTATTGTAAATAGAAATCATATAATAATAATAATCTTTTTTTAAAGCACGAAATCTTTATTTTAACAGTCTTAAGTTTCTTATTTTCAAGATGATGAAGATGATGAAGATGATTTTACATCACGTATCGAGTGAGAAAGTGAGGATACTTTTTTCTCGAAAGTTGTAAAAATTGAAAAACATTCTTTGTAGGTCTATCATCATTTTGAAGATTGCTCTCCTTTACAGAGATCCCTTAGAATTTACTGAGTGATTTTTTTTTTCACTATTTCATTGAACTTTTGTCATTAGACTTAAACGACAAAATTCAAGAAATCTTAACATTTCGTCACCTAATCCTAATTGTTATATATATATCTGTCTATATACCTATATAATATTTCGCAAAATGAAAATATCTCATAAGGAATTGAAATTATAAAAAAAATGTTCCAACAGAAGTGATTTGCTATAAAGAAATATGTACATTATATGGTATTTTGATGAGTGGAATAATGAAGGATATTTCATGGTAAAGTTGATTTTTTTAAATGGAATTATATAATTTCGAGTATAGTAATCGATTAGTCAGACCATTCTCTATAAAAAAAAAAAAATTAGGTAATCTACTTATGTTAAAAAACTGATTTAGATTTGAAAGATATTTTCTTTATTTTTGTGACACCTATCGCATAAAAGATAAAAAAAAAAAAAATGTATAAATGATATTTCTGTTTGTATTCATGCGATAAACTTTAAATTTCAATTCCTTACGAGATATTCCTTATTTCGACTTTGCAGATAAATGGAGATAAACGGCGCATCCTGTATAATATACACGAGCAAACTAGATTGCAGAAATAAAACAGTTGTATTAATACTTACGAGGTATTTATTTGACAAATAAAATGATCAAATAACATAAGAGATTACACATTTATAATAAATGCAGAGTTGTGGATTATCATCTATAAGTGAGGCGTTGAAAAATATCTTCGTATTAAAATTAAAATGAAAATTACTTGGGAAAGAATAAAATTAATTTTGGTGCGTGTTCGAACGCAAGCGGGAATGTCAGTTATCGATGTGAAAGAGGAAAATCACGGAAGACTGGGAGAATGGCGGTAGGAGGACGTCGAACGTCGAGGGCCAGGATGGCGCATATCATCTTAAAGTTTAATTGAGTCTTGGTCCCAGGAGAAGTCAACAGCGGAGCCAATCTTACTCGACGCGGGCCCTTGGGAACCGAGCTACGTCTCTGCACCCTTCTGCACGCTATTCCTACTTCCTTCACGTTTCATCCGTCTCCCAATGGATCATCTGAATATCTCGACCTCTTTTCAGGGATATGTACCTTATTCCTGCTTTTCAATGGTCATCCAGAATAAGAAATTGTCAATGCTTCTTCCTTTTAACCTGTTTTCACTATCAACAACATATGCATTCCGAGAAAATACATTTCGCAAACTAAGAATACATATTTACCTCCTCATTTCACAAGTAGTAGAATTTTTATGGAAAAATGAGAATATCTTGATTAAATTGTTTTTACGATTTTTGATGGAAGACGATCGGAAAGGAAATGTAGAATAATTATTCTGGATTAGAATAATCGTTGAAAGTCTGTATGTATTTATATTAAAATAATTATTATACTCCTGTGAAATTTATAAAATTTATATTACTGAAACTAATTATCGCTAAAATTTATATCACTGAAACATTTTACAAATTTCTAAATTTTAGTTAATATAACATTATGACGGGTTGGTGATTATAAAAGAAATATCTGCCATGAAATGTCGTAGCACAAAAATTAGTTCGCGGAGCATACATAATTATGAAACGAGAGAAAGTACCTGTTCTAGAAACTGACATTATTATAACACATTTGCTACATTTTGAAAATGAGATTTATAAAATATTTCTGTATAATATAAAAATGACTGATATTAATGAATATTTTATAGTTTATAGTATGCTTCAGCATACATATCTGTTATGATCGAATTTCATGGATATATTATAATGTGTAGTAAGTTTAAGAAGTATTAAAGATTTTATTATTAAAGTTATGTAAAGAAATTTGTCATGTATGTAGAGTTCAAAAAAATTGTTCAAAATAATTGATAATTCTTTAAAAACTACACACTTACACACACCTCTTATAATTTTTCGAATGATTTCAAAAGTTAATGAATATCGCTTGTATAATTTAAACCTAAATATGTAAGTATTGTGTAAGTATCATTTCCAACCAATATTTCTAACACGATTAAAATAGTATTTAACATTCCAATGAAGAACATACAATAACATTTAATTTTCATAATGGAAATGAAATAAAATATAAATCGTTAATATAATTATAACACTCTATATACATATATTTGATAATTTTTGCTTAATTCAATATCTTTCAAATTCGTCCAAAATTTAGGTAGAAAAAAATTAAAGGAAACAAACAACATATAGATTTCGATAAAAAAGAAAAAAGTAAATCGAGAAATAAAAATAAACTATCAAAGAGTATTAATATAAAAATATCATGGAATTATGATGGAATTATGATGGAATTTTCAAATTTTCAAGAATCAAGATGGTGTTCTCAATGCAGCGAATGAGGTCTAGTCCGAAGAAGTTTAAACATTTACAAGTAATTCGGCATCCCGACCTTACTCGCTTCGACTTTCCGTATTCCGCAACGCGAGCGGCAAGGGGTCGACGACGAAGAAACCTCTTGCGATGAATTACAGGAGGTCCCGGGAGAGGAATAGGGAGAATCAACCCCCGTCGTGCTTCGTCTTGCGTTAATTTCTACTCCAGACGCGTATCTTATTCGCTGTTGTATTCGGGCCAAGGTTCAATTTTGCAATGAATTTTAGTAAAACTTTAAGATATCCTTTTTTTCATATCCTCTATTTGAAGATTCTAGTAATTGTAATTTTTTTCTTTTTAAGAAAGAGAGAGAGAGAGAGAAAGAGAAAATTGCTATAATTTAATTGATATTTAAATTTACAATTTATAATATATCAGTTTTTATAATTTACCGAATATTTTTCTACAAATTCATTGTTCTACATCCTAATAAATTTTTATTTAAACTTCTTAAAATGCTACCTTTTACCCTTCTTCCTTACTATTATCATAATATATCATCTTCTTTTCCAAATTTTTCAAACTTCTCTATTATTCATACCAAATCACCGTCAGAAACAAAGTGGTACGTCTTTAATCCTAATAGATCTTCTTTTCAAAATCTTCATAATCTCAATTTCATATTATTTTTATTATTATTATAGTTGTATGATTTTATATTTATTACTTCTTTTCAAATTTAACAAATTTCGTTTATTATTTTTACCAATATAATCTTCCCAATTAATTTCAATATATGCCATATACATGTAATACATGCAATGCATGTCATATATTTAAAACCTCAATCACTCAGTTTTCTAGTATTTTGAAATACGGTATATGATTTTTTTAAAAATTGACTGATTTATTTATAACGATCTCTTTATAATTGAAAATTTCACAAATAATGAACTGAAAATTTTCATAATATTGTTGCATCTTCCACTTAAGATTCTTCTTCCACAAAGACTTATTTTTAATCCTAATATATCTGTCAAATTTTTCCAAGGATCTCCGAATCCTCAACCATTTATTCTTATTATAGATTATTGCACTATCCTTCTTCAAATCGATCGAACTCCAATGATTCTTCTTTAACCAAATTGATCTAAAAAGATGTACATTTTGTAGTTTGCTCGATTTCGAAATTTGTTGGGAAACTTGACCGGAAGGTGCTTGTAATTAACCTAATTAACCGAAACCTATGTACCGTTTCTTCGTAAACATAGCCACAGAGGGAAAGAAAGGATCCGATGAAATCGATGATTCCGGCGGATGTTCTAAAGTTTCCAGGAAGGGTAGATGGTCCGGAATCGGTCGGTTTCGCTCCATTTCGCGTGCTCGTTTCGTCCGTTGGTATTACACCAACTTCAAGGGGTCCCTAGTATCGGATGTCCACAGTGGTCTAACAAACGACAATGGAGCCTTGGAACCAACAAAATCAGCACCGCCTTTTCTTCGTGCCCCACCCCTGCACACCCTTTTTTCGCCGAATGTTCGAACCAACAGGGACGGACAGGAGGAAAAAACAAATGAGGCCTACGATTTAATATAATATAGAATGGATATCCTGTTCTCTTAGACGAGAGAGAAAGAGAGAAAATGATATGGGGCACCATGTCCCCTCTTTTCATGGTATTAGGTGATGCCGTAACCGGATACCTTCATGGGCAACGGGGTATAAAGTAAAGTATGGCGGGTTCTAAGGGCGCGTGTTCCTCCTACGAATTCTCCTTGGATTTATTTCACCGATCGCTTGCCCGATCAAAGAGATTCCGATTGTGGAAAAATTCAATTGATGATTGTTCTCTGGATTTATCGTTACTTTCCCTCGAGATTATTATGTCTATATCATTTAATGTACTTATGGTGGAATTTTTTAAGGCGTTCGTAAGGAGAATGACAAATTTGCAAATTACTGAAAAAGGAATGCATTAGATAAGTTGGTATACTTAATTTTCATATAGCGAAAATGATAAATGAACAAAGATCTTAAACTTTAAAATAAGACCAAGTGTTTAACAGTTCAAATTATCGATATTTTTTTATCGTTATCGCTTCAGTTGTCCTTTATTGTCTATATATACATATGTATCCAATCATGTACTTGATGACAGTATAGTACTATAATAAATGGGATATAAATAATTTATTGAATTATTTACGAATATTTCTTTATGAATTATTTCCTTCACTTTATTTAACTTATTTAACTTCTCAAGGGTAGTTTGCGTACGTATAATTTGGTACATGAGAATATAAATTTTTTTTTATTTTCGTTTCAAGATAATAGCAAAAAAAAACTTTTAAAATTGTTAGGAAAAAAAATAAGTATTAGTATTCAAGTATAACTATTTAAAAAAATAAAGAAAAATAATTTTAGAAATGATCAAAGATAAGTATCAAGTAAATATTTAACATAATTATCTTAATTAAGTATATGGAATTACTTACTATTTGATTCAGGGAATTACTGACAAAAGTGTTTGAGCTATTTTGTTCAATTATCGTGTAGAATACGATAGTAGAGAGATACTAGAGGAAGACCTCTAGTTGGTAATTATCGCAAAAAACAAATCGACATTATACGCCCGATGTTCTTTCAAAGTTCGAACTACAGTGCATATATTCACCTGCGAGAAATGAAACCAGATATCCTAATCATCTTGTCATGGGTTGTAGAAACGTGTACAAAGAGTGGGCCACAATAAACCGCCCCTGCAAGACACCAAGGTCCATCCGCCCTCTAACAAATATCAAGGAAGATATGAGAGAATGTTCTCTCACAAATAGATTCATCTCTGTCTTATCCTGAAATCTTAAATTTATTTTACTACCCTTTCTGTGTTTTTTAAACGATGAATTGTATGGATTCACTGAATTTTCATTGATTAAATAATTTTTAACAGCATTCAAAATATGAAATTATACAAGTTTGAGGTAGTTTGACTTTATCCAATAATAATTTTAGAAAACTGTTCCTTGGAAGATATGAAAATATTGGTAGATAATTGGCAAATAATAATGTGTAAACCGTATGTAAGTGTATGGTCTATAATTATTAATAAAATTGTCGTATTTGGAGTCAAATAGAATTATCAGAATAATATATGAATCTATCAATAGCATTTATAAAATTTAGAGAAACGACGTTTCTTTTGGTGAACATACTCATTTCCTGAATATCATATTTTTATGATCTACAGATCTCGCTATAGATTCCAATGGCATCTATAATTGGTAATGTTGTACTTCAGTTATTCACTTAATTAGATACAAAAAACATTCTTTAGAAAAAGAACATACATATTTCGAAAAATGCCCTTTTTCCAGTGTTCCACAATTTATGGAGCACATTTGATTTACAACTGAGAAGAGTGCATGAAAAGTATTGGACTATTAACTTCAGAATCAAAAACTTTCAAATTTAGGATTTAATTATATAAATAATAATTTATAAAGCTAAAGGTCCTTTGTACATTTCGAAGGAACACACAAAATTCCATGAAAATTTCGTATAAAATAAAGATTAAAGAAATGTTCTTTGCATAATTCTTATTGTTCTTACAGTTACATTCAGAGCCCAGATTCAGGATCTCAAAAATTATTGAAGATAATACTGTAAAATTACAAAAAATTATTGAGAATTATAATTCTCCAAAAATTATTTTGCAAACATTTCTTTCATCGGTAATTAGATATTAGTTTAAGTAATTAATAAAAGTAATATATTTATATTTAAGTAATTAATATAAATAATAAATATAAGTAATTTTTCTTTCATATTTATTTCTTATTCAATAAATATAAATAGAACAGATATAATAAATATAATTATTTAATAAATATAACTGTTTTCATTCCTTTATACAGTGACGTTCAAAAATTTCCGGCTAGATCATTGCAATTTTTCTTTAACAAGAAAAGTTTCTGTTAACATAATAAGGACATAATTATGCGAATGAATATTACAAAAGAGATCAACGCTATTTTATCTTCATATTTATAAAGAATAACTAAATTAGTGTGTATCTATTGGAAGCCAATATCTATTATAAATCTATAAAAGATTAGTGAGTGTTTACATTCAAATAATATTACGCAAAATTATTACTTCAGTTGGTAGTTAATCGCTGAAACGAAAACATAATCCGAAAGACGTCTGTTAAAGTGCGTAAAATCGTACTCAGTCTGAAGTGGAAAAGTCGTTTCACAAAATTGCTTTAACGTTATCCATCGGAAAAAAATACAGTAAAACGCTAGAAAACCATTAATTAATAATGGACCTTCTCAGTCTGCAAATCCCATTGAACACCTCTGGGGAAAAATAAAACGTCGAATAAAAAAGTACAGAAATTTTAATAAGACAGAATTATAAAAAATTTATTAGAAGAATGACATAAAATATCACAAAATTACATTACTCGGTTAATTAAGTCTATACCGCATCGGTGTGCTGCTGTTATTAACGCAAAGAACATATGTAGCTATAAAATATTAAATATAACAAAGTTAAATAATGTATGTTAAATTGTTATATAATCAAAAAGCATTATTTTTTTTGTCAAACACACTGACCGAGAATTTTTGAAAACACTGGTTTACTTATTTTTTAAATAAACACGAATAAAATAGATAATGTTGATTTTTTTTTTATAGCATCCTTTCATGTAATATGCCCTTCATATATCATAATCATAAAAAATCCTTAAAGCTTCTTTTTATGGGACAAAAAGTGATCTGACTGGCAACTTTTGGACGCCATTGTATGTATATATTTAATTGTATATTTAATGAAATATTACATACATAATTATTTTCGACGCATAATGTAGTAAAGAAACCTGATATTTCGAAAAAAAGACACCCAAAATCATTTTTACAAAATTTCTGTTAATTTTTACTAAAAATAAAACAATCTTTCTTTCGGTTTCTCTTTATTTCATATTAATGAAGTTTATATAATATTAATTTTGTAGACTTTACATCAATATCGTTCATATCGTTCATAATTCTATAAACAAAAGAAAGTTTGAATTTTGAATCGGCGGATACGTCTTTGTTTGAAACAAATCTTCATAATATCTGTAAAATCTACAAAATCTATAAAATTCATAAAATCTATTATAAAATACATCTATATGTAAAATATATATGACCTATATTAGATTATCATCTTTTATCAATCAAACATTTAAATCATATTTCTTAAAATCCACAAACCTATTAAAATAAAATATGATATAATATTAACTAATTAATTATATATATATATATATATATATATATATATATATATATATATATATATATATATTTAGTCCTATAATATTTTACAGCTCACATTCTAAGAAAATCATCAATATCTCACCAAATATGAAAAAATTAAATGTTCCAAATTACACTTAACTTGATACTTTCTACAAAACTTCATTCCGATCATTCAATTGTATCTAAAATATTTCGAATAATGTTAGACAGTGTAATATATTCAATTTGAATCCAAACTTATATTATTGTTATTGTTAATTCGAGCGTTATTTAGAGTGTCATTTTTAGTGCAGTGCAAAGTGGTTGCAATACATTCAAAATTATGTAAATATAATCTGTTGCAGAATCAAATAGACAAAAGAAGGATTTTCAGGATTTCTTGCCAGTGTGAAGAAATTTGTCTTATGTTTAGACATTTACGACCGTGAACAATGACTTGTCCGTTTTTTCGTATTGACAAAAAAATTCTACCGCGCTCTGTCGCAGCTATTGTGTTGCCAACCTTGGTCGCTGACCCGCGGGCCTTGTTTATTGGATACTCAAGGAAATGATCGGCATCGATCCTTCGATTTCGCATCGTTTGGATTCCGTTAGGGCAATCAACCGGTCCATACTTTGAAATGAGCCAACAGGCTCATAGGCAACGGGGTTTATAAAACAGGCTCAGGCAGCGAGGGATTAATCTATGATTCGATAACCAAGAGTTCGGTACATTTGACACAGTCCACTCTGTTCGCGGAATCTCGAGAATCAATCAGGATTCCAAATTACGAGTTGGAATTCGCTTCGCGACATCTAGAGGCAAATCTTCACACTGTTGCTTCGCTATCGATATCACTACGTATCTTAACAATTATGTAGAATTATTATTTCAAAAAAAATCTAATCACATTTCAAAAGACTTATTAATAAAATAAAATAATAAAAAATGGATTATACACAGTGAGCAACGAAAGTATTCGAACGGCATGATAAAAAATAATTGATTATACAAAAATTGTATAATAAATTGCAATTTATTGAAACAAATGGTTTTTTTTACTATTGTATATACATTTGCTAAATGTATGCAAAGTTAGAGAAAAATTAAACCATAAGTAAACAAATTACATAACATTTTTCACGGATGAGTACATACAAGGCGTAACAAAAGTATCCGAACGCAATTTTAATAGTCATATATGTGATTATATTGCATTTTAATATCTAGTTGGGCCACCCTTGGCTTTAATAACCTCTCGAAGACGATTTTCTATACTATTGACTAACTTTTTTGTAACACTTGAATCCATAGAGTGCGACGCTGCTAGGACATTTTCTTTTAAAGAATCTTTACTCGTTATATTATTTCTTTTAAGTCTCCTATAGAGTTCTTCCCATAAATGTTCGATAGGATTTAAGTCAGGGCTGGGTAATGGGGTACATATCTAAGATCCATTCTTGTACTATTTTGGCCGTATGTTTAGGGTCTCGGTCCTGCTGGAAGCAAAAATTTCTTGACACATTTAATTGTTCGGCGCTATTGATTAAATTTTCTTTTAAAATATTTAAATATTTAGTTTTTGTCCATGATTCCATCGATGAATACGAGATTTCCAGGCCCATTAGCGGATATACAGCCCCATACCATTACGGAGCTTCCACCATGTTTCACTGTAGACTTCAAATTTGAATCCAACTCTTTATTTGGCTTCTTCCGTACTATTCTCTTACCATCGGACCCAAATAAATTGAATTTACTTTCATCCGAAAAAATAACAGTGTTCCAAAAATTTATGTCCTTATTTATCATATACTCTTTGGCAAATTTTAAACGGAGTAATTTATTCTTCTTGCTAATCAATTCTCGTGGAACTCTATCATGGAAATTGTTTTTCCATAACATTCTTTGACATAATTGGGCGTGTGTAAGAGTTTGTAAAAACCATTGTTGCCAATTTTGGAGCAGATGTGAAACGGATCTTTCATTCGCAGAAGCAATTTTTCTTCTCGTGGTGTTAATTCTTTTGGACGCCCAGATCTTTGTTCATTTGCAATATTTCCGTTCGTATTATACTTTTTTATCATATAATGAATTGTTGATTTGCTTCTTTTTACAAGAGAAGCAATTTCTTTATATGATTTACATTCTTTGTGCTATTTAACAATAATTTCTCGTTCGGTTTTACTTGTCTCTGATGTTTTACTACTCATATTTATTTTGAATTACAGGTTAACGTTTAACTTTCGGTTTCGTTTACTCTCAAATACTGTTGGAAATACACTCTGAAGATCTTTTCTTTACATTTAGACCTCGCGACAGTCTTGTGTTTACAATGTATAGTGTTTATGATTCAGCGTTCGAATACTTTTGTTATGTAATTTGTTTACTTATTGTTTAATTTTTCACTTTGCATATATATTTAGCAAATCTATATACAATAGTATAAAAACAATTTATTTCAATAAATTGCAATTTATTATGCAATTTTTGTATAATCAATTATTTTCTATCATGCTGTTTGAATATTTTCGTTGTTCACTGTGTATAATCCATTTTTTATTATTTTATTATATATATATATATATAATTAACTTAGAATCTCAAAGCAATTATATCTAACCAAAACCATCGTATTGAATCGAAACAGCAAGTGTAGGATTCTCTACTCTTTATTCTGGTCACTTAATTATAATATTTCAAGAAGAGGGTGAGGCTATAATACAGACATCTTGGTACCGCCGTCCAGGTATGCTGCGGTATACATGCGTGCTATATCGAGAAAAGGCGGTAGTTCCCGTGGGAGAGATGGAGCACGAAGCCCAGAAAGCCGGTTCAATTGGTGTCTAGGGTGCATTTGCGTCTAATTCAATGCATTATACTTCCCTGTACACCTACCGCTGGCGCTACTAACCACCTCTCTCTCTCTCTCTCTCTCTCTCTCTCTCTCTCTCTCTCACTCATGCTGTCTCTTTGGTAAACGTTTCCTCGAGCTTTCGTTACGTGCCAGATCGAATATTTTTCGATTTTACTCGAAGAGGATTTCCTAGCGACGCTGATGGCCATTGTCATGTCTTGCTGGTAGCTTCCACCAACTTCAATAACATGAACCATGGTTTACACAAAAGTAACTTGGATTTCAGAGTAAGATTGCGTGAAAAGTTATATCATCTTCTTCAGATCATTATTTTTAAATTAGATAAATTAAATTTAGAATTGACGGGATTGCTGAAACAAGAAGGCAGTCTTCATTTTTCAATAATTTGAGTAAGTTAATAAAAATCAGATTAATCAACAAAATTAATAAAAATTAATAAAAATCAAATTAATCGAATTATTCCTTGAACTGTGCTACAAGACGTAGTTATTCCATACTCGTAATAATTTTTGCATATTCAAAAAATGAAACTTATACCTTTCTGCTCTTTCAATAAGTAAATTTTAAATATTACTGCAAACTCTTCAGTAGTTTACTCGTGATCTTTACATCTCGAATTTTTATATTTAAATTTATAATGATTCATTTCCTTTTCATTGATAATCCTTATGATTTTTAATCCTAACGATTCTATCAATGCATTTGTATTTATATTTTACTAAAAAATATATATTCCTAATGTAACAATTTTTTATATAAATAAATCAATATTATGGATACATTAATGTTGCATAAATTATTATAATATAAAAAAAAATTAATTGTTAAAAGAAAACTTTTTATTAGAAATTAATCTCTAGAACATTTTTTAATTGAAATGAAATGAAAAATTTTGCGGATTTTGATGAAAAAAATATTAGTTGCAGTCTGTAAAAAAAAGTACATAATAGTTTCAATTCAATAGTGATGTTGCATTATGAAGCCATAAGGCTTAATGTAAAACTCAATCGAAGAATCATATTAGACACTAATAAGAACTTTTTCATATTTTGTTTAAACTTGGAATATTTTTATTGAAACTATTTTTATGTAAAATTTTGAAATCATTATTTTATTTTCATTTCTTTCGAATAAAAAATAGTAGCCTGTTAAAAACTTTTAAGATACAAAAATTTTACATTAAGAAATGAGTAATTTTTTCAGATTGTGCAATTTTACTCGTGCCTATAGTATAGCTAAAGAAAGAAATATGACAAGAAGACACGTTCAGAATCGTATTAGGTCAAGGTAAATCGCTTTGTAGCGTTAAGAATAACATTAAACCTTTCTCACAAAAACAAAATAATTTTTATATAATTCAATATAATATTGTTCAATGTATTTATACAGATTAGATTCTTCAAAATTATTTTATTTCAGTTTTAATTTTAATTTCTTATTAGACTTTCATTACAATCAATAGCTGGATATTTTGTTTAATGAAGAATACTAATCTAATCCATTCTAATTTTCTTCAATTTCATCAATTCCAATATGTAATCCTAAATTCTTTCTGAAATAAATCTGTTTTTCCAAAGTTATCTCTCACTCAAAGTTAAATCTAGAATTCATTTTCTAAGAAATTTCTGAATATGTATTACTTCTTTCTGAAAACAATCTTCTTTCTATATTCAAATTTTTCTGTGTTTTCTCTTTCAAAAGATCTATTTTTTAAAAATAGAATCTTTCTTTACAATCTTTCCACATTTGAAATTCTTGTAATTTTTTTTCATAAATTCACATGTATTAAAATCATTTCCTCTCTCTTCCATATTTAATAGTTTCTTACTTTCTTAAATCCTCTTTTTTTGAACTAATACTTCTTTCTTCCAACTTAGAAAATCTATTTTCTTAGAAACATTTTTTCTCCTCTTTACATCTAAAACCATTCATTTGTTAAAAAATCTCTTTCCGAACAAACATCTATTCTTTCAATCCTAGTCCAAAAGAATTACTTCTTTTTCAAATGCAATTTTCTTTCTGTAAAATTTCTTCTTGAAAGAGAACGTGTTTCAACATTGAACTTCGAAGACAATGTCGATAAAGAAGAATAAGACTGGAAAAGAAGTATATACAAGGCTTTGTTTCTCTCTCTCTCTCTCTCTCTCTCTCTCTCTCTCTCTCTCTCTCTCTCATCCGCGCATACTGTAAGGAGCAGAGAATCAGACGTGGAGCGATAAGAAGGCACCCGCAGGTGTAATTATGATTACCGCAGTGCAGAGAAAGACGGAGTATTGCGGAGCTCGTATGGCAGCGGTGGGATCGTGGGAAATAGGAATCCTCGAACGACACTTTCGCGTCTCTAGCTCTTGCTACCAACCGGTGCTACCGACCACCAACAATGCTGTTTTCCGATTGTTGGTCCCCTGGCCTTTCGCCGGTGGCTTTTCTCTATGAACCTCAGGGTATCCAGACGTACCTCCTGTCTTTGTTAATCAAATATTTGCCGACTTTCGTAATTTCAAACTGTTTCATCGATTAAACTCACAAATCATCATCGAAACTCTTCGTAATACTCTTTAAAATAATTTCACTGCTTTCTCTTTTTACTTAGCGTCTAAATTAAATCTATTGATTAAATTTTTTACTGTTGTTAGCTAGATTTAAAAAATGGTTATCTTTTCAAGGAATGTTAAAATGAATGAATAATATTTTAAAATTTTAACAATTTCGAAAAAAAGTTAGGTTCCTTCTAATTATTCTTTGTTTTTAGAAGGATAATGAAGCTTGAGACTTCGAAACGCAATGCAAGTCGTATTTTAGCTATTTATTGTAATTTTCGAATTTCGTAATTTACAACCGCTCAGTTGAGTTAACTAAAATGTTTTAGAATTCTTCAAAATAATATTTTGTTTTTATATGAAATCTAAGTTGAATGAATGAACAATATGAATAGCAAAAATTTGTGATAAGATAATGAACGATTCATAGATTCTATATAACCTTATTGTTTTTTAAGTATGATAAGTTTGTACTATAAACCATATAAAACCAAATTATAAACATAAATATTAATTATAATATATGCTATTAATTATAAATAAATTATAACATCTAAATGATAAATAAATATAAAAATTTCTTCAAATATTAAATATTTCAAATCTCAATTTTTTCAAAAATAAAATATTTCAAAATGACAAAGTATAGAAAGAGTTGAATAAAAAAATATGGGAAATTCTTTTTTCTATAAACCAAAAAAAAAAAAAAAAAAAAATCGAATTTTGCAAGGGATCGAATGAAGAAAGGAGAGAAAAGAGTAAGGAAAATGTCACTTACGAAATCCAAGTTGTTCGATTTTCAATTTCCATACGATCGACGGAGGAGAAAACTATATTACAAGATCGAGGCAATCGTTTCATGACAAGCGTAGGTGGATCGTGAAAACACTCTGGTGGCCATGTCTCCTGAAGACTCGTGAAAAAAGAAAGAAAAAGTTCTGTTCATCGCGGATAATACGCGGCTCCCTGATTCGCCTTTCGGAGCAGTTAACAGGCGAGTTTTTCCAGCATGGATCCCATGGGTGGGTGCCATGGTACCCAGAGGTCTCGTTTTGCGCTATGCTTTATACTTTATACCATGACCCACCCTTGCAACGTCGTGAACTGTGAACAACTCCATAACGGTAGCCAAACGACGAAGAATATGAATGCGGTATTACAAACTAATACTGCTCTTGACGAATCATCTGGTAATCTAGCTTCACCGACAAATACTGCAGAGATATAATATAAACAATGTTTTTTTTTAATAAAAGTAATGATAATAGAACAACAAATAATTAAACAAGACAAGTAACATTCAAACAACACAAATTAACTTAAATAAACCTCTTTAACAACACAACCGACACTTTTAAATAGCTCTCTCTCAACGCTTTCTCACGACTCGTATTTCTATGATTAGCAAACAGGCCATCTGTTATAATTAAACATAACTAAAAATATAACTACAGATTAATTATAATAATCGATGCCACAATGCAAATAACAATATATTATTATATTCTATTGTATTATAATAATAACAATAACAATAACATTATGTTATTATTACAGCAATTATTTAATATGAAAATCATTCTGTCATGATGGTGTTTTTGACAATAAATGATAAAGAAACGAAGCATACCACACTTTGTAAATGTGATTATATAAACACGTGAGGGATACATAAATCAGAAAAAAGATATAAAGGAAGAGGAGAAGAGGTGTTAATACTTGTTAATATATTATAATGAAATATATATAATATATAATATATATATATATATATAATATATTAATATATATTATATATATATATATATTTATATTAATATATATTAAAATAAACTTGTAAAATTGAATGGAGATGTAACAAAATAATTTTAAAAATAAAATGTCCTGTATTTCATATAGGATAAAATGAAACGATATTTATTTGTGTTCAATCGTGAATCATCACAAAACTTTTGGATATTCACAAGTCTCGAGCGAACTGTATAAAATTTGATGAAATGTTTGATATAGACATCCTAATAATTTGACTTAAGTATGACGAGTACTGCATACACACACACGCGCACGCGCACACACACACACACACTCTGTCTATCAATCTGATCAAAAATCTTCTACGATTTATATACGAATTTGGTTAGCAGAAGCTACTCAGCTATTTTAAAATCTATAAACAAACGACAATTGGTTGATATTGCTCAACCATATGAAACCATGGCTTGGAGACAATGGACAACCATAGCTCTGAGGCAATAAAAAACAATATTTAATAGATTAGCAGGTCAATGATCGAAAATCAAAACATGTAACGTCTTAAAGACAATAGATTTCGGAAGCAATTTTCATAGATTATACAGAAATGTCTTTGTCTTTCTGTTCGACACAGTAGTCTAACTTTCATATTCCAAACATTCAATCCATTCTCTATTGCGGGTTTTCTCAATAGAGAAAACTTTTCTCCGTAATGTAATCTTGGATTAAAAATTGCAATTGATTTATATTAGTATAATAACCCATTTTATAAGGATATATATAAAACATTGCTTTAATTGCCTTTAATTTGTCTTTTTTTAATTTTTTTGATTCTGTCTTTCTCTTATATGTCTGAACCATTTTTTCTAAAAGTTTGGTGTTTGCGAAAATGTCCTCGTCTTGCCTCAAATGTAATGTCGAAATTAATAAAATAATAATATCTTTATTTATAATGAATAATATTCATAAGTAAATAAATAATATATATAATAAATAAATAAATAATATATATAATAAATAAATAAATAATATATATAATAAATAAATAAATAATATATATAATAAATAAATAAATAATATATATAATAAATAAATAAATAATATATATAATAAATAAATAAATAATATATATAATAAATAAATAAATAAATAATATATAATAAATAAATAAATAAATATATAAGAATACTGTAAAAACGAGAAATATGGCCAATAAACGCATAAGAATGAAATAAAATAACTGTAACTATTGATTGCTATATGATGTAAAATTCAAGTACTTTTTTTGGGTACATAGAAACATAGCAATATAAAATGAGATAAAACTGATATTTAGAGGAGGTAGTTGAAATATTAAATTATAAAATAATTTAATTGGAAATGAATATTTGAGGAACTTTTTCCATAAGACAAAATGATGTTTTAATATTTTAATATTAACTATATTTAAATTGATAGTAATAATGATTCTTAAAGAGCATCATTCTTTTTATATTACCAAATAAAGAAAATTGTCCAAAGAATCCAAATAGTTTGAAAGAAAACATACTTTAAAATAGATTTATAGATTTTTTTTTGAGAAAACTTCTCATTTTGTTTATTGCTATTTCGTTATCTTCTAAATTAATAAATAATTAATAACATTTTAATAATAGATAATTAATAAATAATTAATAACATTGTACGATAACTGATAAAATTGTATAGAATTTCTATATTCATTGTATTTTTTTCTTTTATCACTGGATCTTCTTTTAATTTTCTTACTATTATAATACTTTTATTATTTGTTTAATATTCTTATTATCTTCTAGTTAAATATTCTTATTATCTTTAACTAGAAAATTTCAAATATAATAACAGAATGATTGAAAGAAAAAAATTAAATAGACTAATTTTTATTAAATTCGGAACTATGGATGTAAAAATACATATTATGCTATATTATGATGTATTTTTGATAAGACATAAGTCAAAAATCCGAGACTTCAATTAGAACGAAATATGTAGAATGATGAAGATAAGTAGAATGTTATATGCAGAGTTGAGTATCACTGTGTCAATTTTAATATTCGAATCTAAAAAATTTCTTATGTCGACGACGCTACTATATTTGTATTTCTAATTAGATTATAAATGCAAATTTATTTCTCAAAAGATACTTTGTTGTCAAGTGACTCGATACAACTTGTTCAAATTTTCAAAAGATTGCACGTACAAAGGAAAAGAAAAAGAAAAAGATGGTACTATACAAGTACATACATAATTGATTGGTCTACGTTAGAGAATAATATTTTTTTCTCTGCGTAATATAATTAACGTATGACAATATCTGCAACATTGCATAACTTGTTTTAAATTGCCACTGCCATGTTTTAATTAAAGCTTCATTCATAATCGAAGATCACGGATAATTTTAAAATAATTTATTTTACGTTAAGTCAAAAAAATCATTCGTTCTTTTAATATTATAATTTATAGTTGATATATTAAATATTACAATGAATATTTTTGTATTTTTAAATTTTCCACAAATGAGCGGTAATCAAATCAACTACTTATGATATACGGTAATATTAAATATAATATAATATAAGTAATGTGATAAAAATGGGTAAGTACATGTAATATATAAAATTATCGTTACTATTTTTAATAAAAATTAACATGAATTAAAAATAGGTACTTCCGTACTTTTAATAACAACAAAAATAAAAAGATGGACTTAATGAATTTTTAAAAAATGCACTTTATATAGAAAACGGTACTAATAATTGTTAAATAAATATATTAGATAACATGTTCATACTTATACTAAGTAATTGTTGTTAAATTTAAATATCTCTTAAATATTACTTTCAATATTACCTTTTATTTTATATTTTGTTTCTAAATTCTTTCATTACAAGTAAAATTAATTTAATATATTTATTTACAATTATGGACATGTTCTTTCATAGGTATCTATTTAAAATCGTAAACATCTCTATTTATAGAAAGTATTTGTTTATGTGAAATATTTTCGAACATTTATAAATTAATGTATCATTTATTATGTATGGTGTGGGTAAAACCGAAAGAACATGTATTGGCAATGTCCTCTCGCCAGTTTTATTATCCTTATTTCGACTCGGAGCCTTTATCCTCATCTTCTCTTTCGATTACGATCCACGACATTAAAGTCAAAAGAGCCACGATGGCCTCGAGAGCACAGTGTCGAAGCAAGAAGAAAAAAGAAGAAAACAGAGAAAAAAGGAAAAACAACAAAGAGAAATAAAACGGAAAAAGGAAGTACGGAAAAAATGAAATCAATCAGTGGTTATCGACGCAAAACAGGAATAATAGTGATTTTCTTTCACCTTTTTCTTCTCTCCTCCTTTCTCTTCAACTATTAAAATAAATCGTATAGTTGACATGTTTTCGGAAAATTAAGAAATTCGATGGAAATTTCAGAATAAAAATTCGAAAGGTTTAAAAATTACTTTTCTTCAATGAAATAATTCACTTTTCATATCATGCAAATTAAAGAAAATTTTGAAGATATTTTCATGAGGGTTAAAAAATTTTAATATTATTTGTTTAAAAATATTTAAAAAAATTTAAAAAGAGAAATCTTACAAGAATAAAATTGTTTCTTTGCAGAAAAATAATTTAATTTCCGTACAATGTAATTGATGAGAAAAATTTAAAGAATCTTTCGCTTTACATAGAAGTGAGAGAGAATAGAAAATGAAATATTACTGGTGGACGAATAAATATGAAACAGAGTAATAAAAACAAGCCAAAGTTGATTGAATAAGGATAGTAGAGGAGAAAAAAGAAAAAGGGCGGGAAACCACACGTATGCAAACTTTTAATAACGCGTACATTCTTTTTTTTACTGGTACAAGATGTTCGTTAGCAATTTACGAGTGAATAATTATAGAACGATGCAGGAATATCCACGTTAAATTTTTCAATCCCTTTCGTGCCTTATTTTTTATAACGATTAAAGAACTTTGTTTTTGAAGACGATGAACAACTGCGTCTTTTTTAATTAATTTTCATTAAGTCACGATATTATTATATGTTAAATTTCTCCTGCATAATTTTATTTTTGTCCCTTTCTTCTCTTTTTAGTTCATTCAAAATTCTTCAATGAATCTTACAAAGAATTTTTCTGTATTCACTAAATATCTATAAAAAATTCTTTAAAATATTTCTTCCTTTCTTCAGAACAACTTATTACTTGTAACAATTTTTTACCAATCTTATCAGTTTTACCTTTTAATTTTTAATTATAAGAATTTGTTTCGAGTTTTATAAAATTTTCTGTTCGATTATTAAATATATTAACCAAATTTTTTTTAACAACAAAAATTCCTAAAGAAATCCTATTCTTTTCAGCAAATTCTTCCACCTAAAAGATTTCTGTTTATTTAAAAATTATATTTTTTGACAACTATCCATTTCAATACTAATCATATCCACTTTATCAAATTCTCTTCAATTATAATATTTTACAAAATTTTGCCTTCCCTAAATATAATATAAGGTAATATATTTAATTTGAATAAATATATTATCAATATATGTTTCTTTTTGATGTCCATAAAAATCTATTTTAATTTAGAAACATTCTTTAAATATAATTTTAGGAAAAACAGAGAAACTTTCAGTATCCGAAATAATAGAGAGATTGATTAAAGAAATTTTCAAATAGAACATTTGCCTTTTCTCATAATTATTATACTATATATTTCAAGAAAAATAATGCAATGACAATTACAAAAACTAAAATACCACATAAATGAAATATTTTTTTAATTATTCATGAATCCCATATCTTTCTTGCAAAATCACATAAATCATTTGATATATTGAATTCCGTTGAATTACATCCTATTTATTTTTTGAAACCATTTCAATCCTTTCTCTAATGTCATAAATGCTTCAAATATATGAAGCCATATTTTTATCATTATTCTAACTGCAGTTTTTTTGGTCATCGTGAGAATTTAAAATGGTACTAACAATATCATTAAATTAATAATTAAATTGAAGTCATTGTACTACATTGTTATTGTATGATAATATTTGGATAACAATAAATGTTTAGATACGAGAAAGTCCAAATGCTAATGTGTTCAAATACTCTGCGGCTATTAGAGGTTATTGAATAATGCGATTCTTTATTGATTTCTATATATTTACTTTATCAAAAAGCTTTTGGTTGTAAAAATTTTTTAAGGAATTCTATCTTTAAAAAAATATTATTTCTATTATTTTAAATATTACCTCTAAGTAAATATTATCTCCTGAAACATCTCTGCGTATTTATCTATATTAATTTTAATAAATTTCCGACAGTTAAAAAAATTGTTTATAAAATATTTTATATATCTATATAGATTCATTTTTCTAAAAAATTTTTAATTTTATCAAAAATTCCTTTAAAGATCTTATTTTTCTAAATATCTTTCACGTTGTTATCTCAGTATATTTAAAAATCTTTTTTATTTAAAAATTGTTTTCTACGAAATTCATCGAAGTTTTGTATGAAGTCGTATAGTAGCACAATCGTTATATAGAAATTTAGTCTTGATTTATTATTTAAAAGTGTTACATTACAATGTTTAATAGAAGAGGAAGAAATTTATTAATAAATGATATTGATAATAATGAAGAAGATCAACGAGAAAAAGACGAAAGATAGCGTTGAACAGTCGACATCGAGTCATGAGACATTTCAGAGTTACAAATGAATTAAAAATTCATCATATTCTAACCTTAGTTTTCTCTCTAAATCTATAAATTAATATTTCCTTATATTTATTAAGCTGCTTATAGCTGCTTCTCTCAATTTATTGAAACCATCCTCGATATTTATTTATTTATTTATTTATTATATATTATTTATTTATTTATTTATTTATTTATTTATTTATTTATTTATTTATTTATTTATTTATTTATTTATTTATTTATTTATTTATNCTATTTATCTATCTATCTATTTATCTATCTATTTATCTATTTATCTATTTATCTATCTATCTATCTATCTATCTATTTATCTATTTATCTATTTATCTATTTATCTATCTATCTATTTATCTATTTATCTATTTATCTATTTATCTATTTATCTATCTATCTATCTATCTATCTATCTATTTATCTATTTATCTATTTATCTATTTATCTATTTATCTATTTATCTATTTATCTATTTATTTATTTATTTATTTATTTATTTATTTATTTATTTATTTATTTATTTATTTATTTATTTATTTATTTATTTATTTATTTATTTATTTATTTATGTCAGGTTAACGTCTAAAATGAACAATATAAAACTCGATAGATAAAAAATTTCTCCGGTTGAGCCTGTAATAACGCCAATTCAATTAAGTGTGAGGGTTTCTCTGCGGTCAACACGTAGATGTACAAAGTCAATTATCGCGATGCACGTATGACACGCGTGTGCATCGGGCCCGGCATTGCTCGTGAGACGTTCTCTTTTCTCATCTTTCTTTTTATCTTTCTCTGTACGTCGTCCACTTCTCGTGGAATTCGACGGTGAAACGGCAAATTGCCTCGATGCTTGTCTCAACTGGCCTGAAACCGCAATTGCTCAAAACCCAGACAATTAAACGGCGCACGCTACGATGAGATTCACTCTCGTGGGAGATGCTTGTCTACTGTTGTAAATTTGCGCGACAAGTTCAAGGATTCGCGTGCCACCGATTCCTAATACAAATTTTACAGAAAGATTTTATTCACCTGTTAGTCGACATTTGTACAGTTTTTAAAATGCATGAAGACAGCTTTACTTCGATCGCTAAATATCTGTCATTAGCTAACGTTGATCGTACAATGATGTAAATGATTTTTTATGGATCAATATCCATGTTGACTTCTGCTAAAATGTTTTCAAATATATAACATATTTACATCTGTTTTTCTTATGAATTTATTTTCCTACTTAGCTTGAATCACATCATTATTGAAAATATTACATTATTTGCGATGATGAAGCTGTTTTCCGATTTGTTATCAAATTTCGTTTATCATTACTTGCTTAACGACTGGGAAAACATTTTATATCTACGTATAATTATAGTGTGTATAATGTGTACAATTTCTCAATGCAACCATATCGCAAATCCAACTCGTTGCTTTTCTATTTCTGAAAATTCTCAATGTTGTGACATTATTTATAATTCGTATAACAAAAATGAATTTTTTGTCCGAATATACAATTGCTTCTTATAATTTGACTAGCTCAAAACACAATTTCAAACTAAACTGCGCCAATCAAACGCAACGAATCTATATGTATTTATAATGAATGAAATATATTTATTATTAATATATAATCAATTATTCTCTATCAATAATGAAATTGAAAAATGAATCCTATTTACATTAAAATATGTTGTAAGAACTGTAAAACAGAATTATCTTTTACAGCTAATTTTTCTACTTTTCAGAAATTGTTTTCGAGCTATATATTCCGATTTTCACATTTACAGTAAAATGTTTAACAGTAGACAAGAATACCTGAGTCTAACAATATGAAGTTAATGAGAACCTTACTACAAACTTACTACAAATTTACCTTACTACAAATTTACTTATATATTTCGGATGAAACGTTCGCCTCTTTTTTCGTCTTCAGTTCACTTCTGCAACCCTTTATAGGTCTTCACAAATAGTGAGAATTCTTTTTCCTTTTTTAAAGATCAATTACTTGTTTCAACCTAACTAGTGACTAAAATTTAATCTGGTAACTAAAATTTTGTTTCTTTTTAAAAATAAATTTTTTTCCTTGAGCATAAATTGAAATTTTCATTGTTTTAGGAATACACAGTAGAAAAAGATACTTCTTTATTTCTGTTTCTTTTACCTTCCAGTTGAACTGCAAGAAATATCAATTACGAATAATTCTTCTTTCCTAAAGAGAACTATAAAATTTCTGTTCCACTTTCATGAATCTTAAAGAAAGCTAAAGATTCTTGTTTCGTTCATTAACAAAATTCCATTCATACCATTTAAAAAATTCGTCTTTTCTAAATTCTATCTTTAAAAAGGCTTTCTTATTCCTTCTATTTTTAATATTTCAATCTATATGTCAAAAATCGCAATTTCACAAGCAAATTTTTAATTGCATCTAAAAATTATCATTTTCAGACAAATCTAATTTTAAAAATCACTATTATCAAAGAAGTCTTTCTTCTATCATCAAATCTAATACATGTTCATTCTTATCTTCAATTTAAACTGATATTTATATAAAAAAATCTACTTTGTATACATACATATATATATATATATATATATATATATATATATATACATACATACATATATATATATCTTACATATAAATAAACACAGTGGAATATTTTACAAAAAATGTTCTTACAAAAGTTATTTGATATGAAAAAGGACATTACGTGATGTAAACACTTTTTATGTTGGTAAAATAATGGCAGAGATTTTAAGATCAAAATTTTTTTAAATGGAACTGTATATTTTTTTAAATTTATAAATAATGACATTTGAGATGAATAACATAATTCGTATATTATAATGTCGTATATTAAAGTGTCAAGTAATACTGACTTTGGATTGTTTTATTCTAATTTGATTTAACTTTTGTTCATTCTCTTTGTCAATTTGACAAATGTGTATAAAATGTATCTCTTAAAAAAATGTGTATAAAATGTATAAAATTAAATTTACATCTTATAAAATTGAATATCTGAGAGTAACTCATACAAAATCAAATAGGAATTTATTATCTCTTTACTGTTAATAAAAGAATTTGCAAATTTAACTATTTATCTTCTCATTGTTTACTATGTTTTCATTTTTTACCACTGTATCAGTTTGACACCAAGGGATAAATTAAGTTGGAAAAATGAGAGATGAATGAGACAAATTACATTTAAAAAAAATTGATTTATAATGTAAAATCACTTTACTAGTGAAAACGATAAATAGCTTCAGTTAAAACTATACATACATCGCATCGATCGGTAATTATTCCATAACTCTTCCCTATGTTACCTTAGAGTATAATTCTCCAACTATTTTATGATTCTGTTTTTTAGTTTGATATTATCCAATACGATCGCTGAATTTATCTCAACAAATTTATCATTATACTTATACTATAAATAAAAAAATATGATTCCATCTAAAAAAATAAAAAAATTACCTTAAAACCTAACCTAAACCTTGAAATTTTTGCTACTACTTTATGAACACAAAAAATATTTATGCCAAATAATGTCTCTCTTCATATTAAACAAGTTTTGTAAGAACATGAACTCCTTGTAAGATATTTCACTGTTTTCACTTAAATGTAACACCCTATATAATTTTAATCTATTAATATCAAAAAATAATAGTAAAAATAATATTCATAATCAAATATTTTCATTAATATTCTATCGATCATTCAACAAAATTTTCTATACAATTAAATAGTTAATTAAATCATACAAAAAAATCATTTTTTTCCCAAAAATATTTAAAAATTTCTATTTTCTTTTATTCAAATCCAGAGTCTAAATCTTATGACTTTACAAGCAAATTTTTCTTTTCCTTTAAAAAATGTAAAATTTCCGATTTATTTTCCTCTAAAAACTCCTGCTCCTCTAACCTACAATCCAAATTAAAAAATCAACTCACAATTAGAACTCTCACAATCTATCAATTACACGAAAGAAAGAACATCGATTTATTGATTAACAAAGTTCTACCAAGTATAAACAGTGAAATGACCATGAAATACCAAAGTGCATGTGGGAATGCGAGGAGTCAGCGTAAGTAATAAATGCATTATCAAAGTAGAATCCTGGTCGATGATGACCACGCCGTAATAGGTGATTCGTTTTCGTGATCGTCGAACACGAAGATTTTATCTGGTCCCAAGCCGGTGGCCAAATACTAATTGGACACGGCTTTATTTATACCCAACGTTTCGAGACAGCTCCCATAGTAGACCACCTGATAAAGGTTACACATGGCATTCCTTCTGCTGGGCTTCACCCATCATGTCTAGTATGCTTGTTCTCCTCGATCGAATTGGTAACATCAGCCATTCCTATCTCCTGTCAGCCTGTGTTTATGTTTTCAATTACTTCTTTTCTGTGTTCCTTTTTTTATCTTGAGACAGAGATCGGAATCGAAGCCAACTTTTCAAATAAATCTTACACATAAGAATATTCCATTAGGTGACAAAATAGATTTTATGATAAACTTTATGAATAATTTTTCTCTTCCCTTTTCTCTCTCTCTCTCTCTCTCTCTCTCTTTAAAATATGCATTGAATAAATAGTACTTTGTTGCATATTTTAGCCATTCAAAATATTTTTTGAGATCATTGAGTTCTTAAACAGGTAACAATTAAAAGACCATGACAATTTAAATTATGATATTTAAAGTTAGAGTGCATGATTTTATTTAATCTATACTTAGCTGTCATTAACTTTAAAACAAAAGACTAAGAAAAATATTTTAAAATTAAGTTGTATGCAAACGAATATTAAGTGATATAGTACATTTGATGAAAGTGAAATGGGTTGATAAAAGTCAAATTCAACCAACAAGTATCTTACGTTCAATATTAGTATTTGGTAAAATGTAATGAAGTCTACTGTATACTATAGTCTACTGTACACAAGCTTATTTAATTCTCATTATTTAATAGATGATTCATTGGAAGTGATTTTTATTTTTATTTATTAATATCCCAAAACGAATACTTCAAAACCATGTAATCTATTTGAAATTTCCAAGCTTCTTTTAATTTTTAATCTTTAAAAATAAAGAATTCAAAAATATATTTTCTAAATCTAATTTCATAACGTATACGTATATCCTTTTACCATTATTGTGTGAAGGGAATCGCAAATCTCACCTGAACAATAATTCTTTCTTTCCGCGAAGAAAAATTGCAAAATGTGGGACAATATCCTTATCTTTTCCTTAATTAATCATTTCCAATTACGTGCAATCATTTATCCACCGGTTTAACTGTTTTCCACTCTTCTTTTTTGTTTTTCCTTGTCATATATCACATGTTTTTTCTTTATTTGCGTTATTTGACTAAGGAAAAATCATGAATTCAAAAAAAAAAATAAATAAATTTTTCAAATTATGAGTTATTTAATTTAATTTAATGAAAAATTATGTTTCATATAAAAGAAGAATAACCTAAAATGCTTCTTTTTAGTAAATTTCCTTACAATATTTATCTTATCTTATGTTTTTAAATTCCATAAAACTATCTTTCACAATAAAAAAAAAACATTGTTTCTAAAAAAATCACTCAACTTTTCAACTTCCAGAATTTCCTCAATTGCCGACTAAATTTCAAGCTATACTTTCTCTCGGACATTATATTTTCAAATTCTACTGAATATTAAAAATCAAGTTTTCCAATTATCAAGTGTTAAATTTCACATTTTTTCCCCAACAAACCATTTTCAATATTTTGAAATACTATCCAACATTAAAAATCAAATTTCTTTAGCTGTTAAGAAATATTAAATTCCAAAAGTATTTTCTTCTACATTCTTCTGTAATAAACGATAGAATAACTAAATTCATTTTAACTCTAGATGTTCTAATTCCATTCGTTATCAACAATGTCAATCGTCGATCGATATCAGCAATCGGGATCAGTCAAAGGGCAAAGCCAGTATATCACGAAACTCGTGGCATATACATAAGCTTCGTGTATATACATATATTCCCGCGAGCAAAGCGACGTGGCGTCCTCTGAAAAAGCCGAGGTGTAGGTCGGCAGATTTTATCACACAAGAGATTCCTGTATTCGGTACATCCGTCCGCGTCCATCCGTGTCTGTTTCTCCGCGAGTCCGTTTTGTATTTCACTTGCCGTGACATGCGTCGTGTACAATGCCGACTGGCCAGCCTTCAATGACGCCATATACCTTAAAATTAAGAATTCTACCGCGAATTCAGTACGATCAAATCCCGCTCAGTAAATCCAAGATCCGGAATTTGAATCCAGATAGATCGAGAATAATGTTGCTATGACTATGGTAGATTTTTGGTAACATTGCGAGTTGCGAGGTTACGGATCGAACGAATCATATAGGATGTATATTTCAACTCGTGATACCTGAACTAGTCAGGATGTGTTTAGATGCAAAAATAAGGAGAGGAGAAATAAATTTTTTTTACATGTCACATTGTTTTCGAGAAAGTCGAATTTGGAAATTTGTCAAGTGTATTTGAATTTAACTAGTTCTAAACTGGGCAGGAAGAATCGACATCGAAGATTTATCAAGTTTTACACACGTACCAAGCCAATTTTTGAAAATGAAACCCTAAACAGGAAAATTTTATTTTACATTTCTTATTTATTCTTGCATATAGAATTGCCAATTGTTCACGCCTATATAATTCAAAAATAATCAAATTTAAATATACTGAACAAATTTTCAAATTTGATTTTCTCAAAAACAGAGATGAAAAAATATCATTTTTTTTTTTTTTAAGCTAATTTTTGTACGTACAATTGCACTCTGGCAATCATAATTTCGGAAATAGCCTGTATATTTGAAAGAATTGTTTATCATTAGTACAAATATTGAAAAAGAAATATAAAATTTTGGATACATTCGAAAGAATCAATTGTGATCATTAAAAATTACAAAAAAAAATATCTTCAAAAATTTTTTAAAAATATAAGATTTTGAATTTTATAATTTGAATAGACATAGATCGATATTAGCGATGACCATTGCTGTGATAGTTGTAATACAAAGTTTGTAATACAAAGTTATGATAACAGGATCAGATTATATTCATTAAAAATTTTGAATAGATTACATTCATTAAAAATTTAAGAAAGAAATACAGAATGTTAAGATTCAAAATTTAAGTGAAAATAAATCAAGAATATCGAGAATGGATGAGTATGAATAAGATTGTGAAAGAGACAAAGAGAGAGAGAGAGAGATGAAGAGCTGAAAATTACACATTCAAATATAAATATTGATAGAAATGTTTAAGAAAAATGTAAAATTTTTGAACACGGAGCATTTAAGAAGCGTTTCTTCGAATTCTCCAATCAAAAACTGGGACAAGGTTTATTCGACTTTATCCAAGTATAACCTAGGTACCAATGTGAATACAAGGTGATATTTAACATGCGCGGCATATAAAATCCAGTCTAGCTTAGAATAATGCTGTGAAACAAATAAATTCTATTCCGAATTTTACCAAGAAGTTATACAAAATCTTGTAGATTTCAAATACTAGAGTAGACTAGTTAATTCAGTTTATTAAAAACTTTCCTAAACATTTTAACTTTCTCAATTCCTCAAAAATTATTAATAATATTTTGATTACGTTTGTCACCAAAGAAAAGGACACTGAAAAAAAATTTTACTTTTTATTATACAATATGAATTAATATTATACAATCACTTTTTTGAAAAGTTTCCAATAATATGTAAAAATTATGTCAGAAAAAGAGAAAGAATTTTAATGTATTAAATCTTGAAAAACGTAGTTCTTATAATTTTTTTTATTAAAAATCTCTTAATCTCGTAGAAATTCCAAGCTTCTTAATTCGTTTATTCGTTACAAAAATATTTACCATATAAAAAATAATTCAATTATTCTACAAAGTATACATATACTTTGATACATACATATATCAAAGATCGAAAGCTATAACTTTCGATAATGATTTCATCAAGTGCTGCCTCTTCTCCGACCATATATTACGATTTGCGAGTAAAATTTTCATGATTGGAAACGTACAGTCTCGGGAAAATAATAATCTCGGCTAATAATGATTACCTAGCACTCAGCTCCGGCTAGAATTAATTTAGTCCATTTGCATTCATAAGCATGCCGTTACCTGTTATATCGTGTTTTATCGTGTTACCTTGTCGCAATCGTCCGTGTAAATAACACGTGCTCCGTTCCCGAAAGTTGTTTAATAAATATGCCACTCAGATGCTTTATGTATACCCACTTTTACATCTACATTTCTTTTCTTTTTTTCTCAATTTTTTCCCTAAAAATTATACAAGGTTATTGTACCAATAACTTTGTTCATCTTGAATATCTCCATTGTTTTTCAGAAACATGAAAAAATTTTATTAACGAAAATGATTCAGTACAATAATGATTTGAAATGAGTTCAGGAAATATTTTAATTTTAATTTTGTAAAATTTATCGTATGAAAGACGAGAAAAAACAAGGACAATACTTGTTCTTCTACTGTTATTTTCATGTGTTTTATAAAATTAACATTAGAATATCTTCTAAATTAATGTTTTTTTTCGATATACATAGGTTAATGTCTCTTTGCAGAGAATGTCGAGTTGCATGGATTAATGAATGAAAAAACATATGATTCCATTTGAAAAAAAACATTGAAATCTCCGAAATCTAGAAAAACATTACTGTCATATTATTTAAAATTGTCGTTTCATATTTCGAAAAAGCAATGGAGATATTTAAAGTTGACAAAGTCATATTTTGTATATACTCTTTTCCGTGACAGTTATAATAAATCGTGCAATAATCGTATTTTAACTTTAAATATTTTGTAACTAAAATATTATATGTTTTCGTTTTAACAAATTAAATACAAAATTATTGAATCGTTGAATTATTTAAAATAATTATAATGAAACTTAGCCACTTAAGAATTAAATTTCTTTCTTCATAAAATTTTAAAATCTAGTTGAAATAAACATTAATGAGAAGAATACTCTCTTTTATAGCAACAACATTAAAAAATGAAAGTTGATAATGTAAATTGACTGAAAAAAATCGCAAATAAAATTGTTGATATTTTAATATTAAATTATATAAATATTAATATTTTAATACAGGCACAGGTTTTTAACATAAGAAATGATTCTACATGTATAAAAATTTTGAAATTTATAAAATATGATAAAGACGTTTTCCATATCATGCGCCAAAGAAATTGTACTGTGATTTTGTGTATGTAACATACAATGAATATCAATTGAAATCGTGCACTTGAAAATCATATATCTAAAAATTGTTGTTATTTATAAGCATAATAATTTCGTGAAAAAAATCATACATGAAAACTTTCATTTTCATAATATACCGTCCATTTTTTTCTGAAATATTTTCATATAATATAGCGAATAAGATATGAATTTTTGCGAATAAAAATATGAAATAATTTTCTTTTTCAAAAATGTATTTACAAATTATAAATTAAAAACTTAGTGTAAGTATTGAAAAATTTTTTCATGGCTGAATTTGGTACGAATTTGTAGATCGAAGTTTTTTCTTTACGACTTCCAAAAATTCGATATATGATTCTAATTGAGTCTTCTTAAAAGTGTGAATTAAGAATTTGTATTGTTATTAAATATTTCTATAACTTCTTATTGTTACTAGAATATCTATTATATTGTATATCTATTCATATATCTATATGAATGATTAAAGATGAGAAAGTAGTTTTAGTTTCCGAAATATAATTGGGAGTAACAGAGTTAGCTGTGTTACTTTCACGATGCAATACAGTGCACCGACTGTATTTTGAGCTACAAGAAAAGAAAGTCGGCTGAGTAATCGAATGTAAATGGGTCAATCGGCTCAATGCGGTGTGTGGAGGACACGCCAGTCCGAAACGTTGTTCATTAAACGTTTGGGCCGCTTTCCAAATCAAGATACTGTGAGAAAAGCTGACTATTATGAGTCAACCGGCTCAAACGAGCGTCTTGTCTAAATTGGTATTTTGAAAACCCATGTACTTTCACTCTCTATTCGTTCATACTATTTTAAACCTCATTCGTTTTCCATTTTTTCAATTTAATTGAATCCCTTGGTGTCAAATTGACACAATAATACGAAATTATTGCTAATGAAAATGTAAATAGCAAATTCTTTTATTAATAATAAATAAATTAGATTCAATATAAAATATGTACAAATCCTACTCTCGTGTATAAATATTTAATTTCATATTGTGATCTAATCTTCTCTAATTTTGAGTAACGCTATTTTAGATTTTTCTTTGTTATAATTCAATGTTAAAGCTATAAGCACCTTCGAAAAAATATATTACAAACAAATTTATTTGCAACTTTGACAGCATATTTCGTTATTGGATATGTTAAAGATACACATTAGAAAAATAAATGTCGCAGAACCTCATCTCTATACTTGTACTTACGTACATGCTGCACAGTAATATCCATAACACTACACAAAAAAATATGTCAAATTAATAAGGATTAAATAATTAAAACATAACTTACTAATTATTCTAAATAACTAAAAATTAACTAACTAAAAGATTCCGGATTCTTTTAATTCTGAATGATAAAATTTTACAAACTTTTTAAAACAAAGTTTCTCAATTTTCCAAAGAGAATTTTTTGTGATTGATTTTATATTTTATGAATTATATCAATTGAAATATACCAAATGTAAATTGTAGAAAGTTGTATTTAGAAAATTAGAAAAAAGAGAAACGATAAAATTCAGTATTAAACAGAAATCGATTTGATGGATAAAACGATCGTAATGAAACATGGGTTTCAACTTCGATTTTTATTAAAATTACTGAGCCAGCAGAATTCTGGCTCTTCTTGAATTATGAATGATCTGATACTACTGATGAAAAATATTAATGGATCACGTTTGTCGTGATCCATTAATGGTATCGAAGGATTAATCGTATCCTTCATTTTTTTTTATCATTTTGTAATTCATCTCGTTTTTTCAATCTGATAGGTACAAGGTTGCATGCCTATAAGTTCACAAGTATTGGAAATTTAATAAAACTATAGAACAAGGGCTTCAATGCTAATTTCACTAATTTTTGAACATGTAAAGAAAACGATCCTAAGTAACGCATTTTGTTCGAGACGGTTCAAAAAGTTATGAAAGAAAAAAAATTCTACATATTAAATTGAAATTATTAATAATTTAATAATTTAATAATTTCAATAGGTTTCGAAATATTATACATATTGATACATACAATACAAATTCATCTAATTGTAAATCGAATTAATAACCAAGACAATAACCAGCTTTTGTTTAAATAAGTATCGGTATTAATGACGAAAGCCGAGGATCGACAAGATTATCATAAATTATCTTACTTCTGACACGGAAATCGGTAAGTAAGAACTTAACCCTTTTTATATAACTTTTTAATGAATAACGCCATGTCTAAAATCTTTTGAAGACCACTTAAAGAATGACCTTGAAAATATATATGAAAGTCGAGATCATCGAAGGTAAGTCCTCTAAATTGCAATATTACTTAATATTTACCCACTTTTAAACACTTATGTATATTTGATTCAATGCAATGTAGGAAATATCCTTCCCTCTACAATATCTAAAAATTAGCAAAATTTATATTTATATTTTTTTATGTCTTATAAAAATTTAATGAAATATCGAGCCTCTTTTTCTATAAAATTTTACTCAAAATTTTAAATAAAAATTAAATCGGAGGTTATCCAGAAATTAGCAATGTCATAAAAATAATACATATTTATAGATTTATATAAAAAAATCTAATCATTTTAAATGTCAATTATTAAACTTTAAAATATAATAAATAAATAGAATACCTTTAAATTTCTGTACTCTATCAAATAAATACAAAAAAAAAAATTAAAGCAACATTTCTATTCAATAAATTTTTTGAATGCCTATGTACTAATATTTGTTCGAAGTTTGAAAATAAATAAATAAATAAAAAAGAAATTTCAAAAAATCAGTAGACCATTTCCAAATTTCTGAATTTTATTAAAACACTAAGAAAGTAATATTCCGAATACCAAAGACGACAATATTTTTTTTACAGTTTCCTAGATAAATTCTCCAACTAACCACTTTTATACTTTTGAATCCTCTCAAACTCTAAAAATCAACTTTTCCTATATCAAATTCTAACATAAAGTACTTTCTTTGTATTCCTAACAAATCACTTTTACAATTAAAGAAAACAATCAGGACATGATAATATCAATAAAAGATACTAAAGTAAATAGAAAATCAATCAAATTCTTGGAATTCCTGTTCCTAATTGCCAGTATAATTGAAAAGAAGAAAATAAAACTCAATAACGTAAACTAAAAAATTGAAAAGAAAATGCATGACTCCCGAACGAGTCAAAAATAAAAAGAAACTGCTCCTTTAGTTAAGTACTATTATTTTTCAATTGTTTATCAGTCGTTTTCGAGTGGCAACTAGCGTCACGACGTCTTATATTTCGGGGGCGTTGTACTCTCGCTGACGATGGTGGAAGTGATGCTTTCTCATGGCACTCGGGGGAATTTAGGCGAAAGTTTCACCCTGGTCGGCCCGAGGCGTAAAATCCTTACGGCGCGGCGCAACGCCAGAAACTTTTCACTAGTCCAGACCTCGTTGCCGATTTCGCGTTATCATGTTGTCTTCGAGGTCCCTAGTTATCGTTTCATCCAGGGACAGCCTAAATCGTAGTCGAAGAAAGATCATACTCTTTCGAATCGTTTTCAAAATTATGAGTTAATTAAAGTAAATGAAACGTATGCACGTACTAGTAAGCTTCGTGAATTTTCTGTTTTAAATATTGGATTCTTTAAAATGAATACGAGTATTACTATACTTATGTAGAGTTTCAGCCAAATGAATTTATCTAAATATTTGTCTTATTTATTGTTATACGAGAAAACTTTTCAGGACAAAGTTTCATCATCTCAAAAGCTACATTGAACGATGGAAATAAATTTTTCTCAAGATCATTTTTTTTACAAGATTTCAAAATTAATAATATTTTAAATGGAACAATTTATTTTTTTTTCTAATATCCTTACAGAACATAAAATAAATTCAACTATAGCATTCAAATATACTATTCTATTTATTCTCAAGATATTTGCATTTATAGCAATTGTATTTGCAATTACAAATACATACGCAGCAGATTGAGTTACAAATACATCTTCATACTACAAAAAGTTATATAATTGTAAAAGATCATTTACTGGATCAATAATTTCAATAATATCTGATCTTTATATTCGGATATGAATGTATAATTCGCTCTGGTATATAAATACTTAATAAATTATAGTTACTTCCAGACAAATATCTTGAAATTAGATACTCATGAGAGTTGTTGAATTTATTTTTTAACTTTACGTAAGAATATCGGAGAAAAATATGTATTTGTATATTTAAAAAATCATCAATGACCTATCTCGTAAAAAAAAATGAGAAAAATTTATTTAAGATAATGAAAGTATGTTTCGAAAAATTTTCTCGCACAATAACAAATAAAGCAGATATTTAGGTAATCCAATTTAGTTGAAACACCCTGTATAAATATACTATTATCTACATATATGAAAAAAATTGATGAGTGATTATATCATTTTCCTATAAAGAAGTTCAGAACAATTTAGAAATCCAATTCGATAATTCAAAGAAATTTGAAAACAATTAAAAAATTTAAAAATATGTTTAAGAATTAATTCCATGTCACTAAACTTTGATTTTTATACATATAATCATTACATTATTGTGATCATACATTTCTGAGAAGTGTTTGTATTTGTGATTTTCGACAGTAAAAAATTATTACTTTATATTAATTGAAATTTATAATATAATTTATATTAATTGAAATTTATAAATTTATAATAGAAATTTAATAAATTGAATTATCGAATGATTTACATCTATACATATTTAAGGATTGATAATGTAATATTTTTTCTCAAAAATAAAATAAACAATGTGTAATATTCCAAAATTATAAATTTTCAAGCCACCATGAGTAATTATATAGATTTTATCACTTGTATTAATATTTAATATTTAATGTTAAATTTTTCTTTTCTTATTAAGAAGTAGCAAGTGAGCTATTTAAACTAACGTAAGCAAAAAAAAAAAAAAAATAACAAGTAAATTACATTACATAAGTGAATTATACTTAAAAAAAAATTCCCACTATTCACTATTTATAAAATATATACTGTGTAATCATACAATTTCGTAAAAACTAACCTCGAAACGGAGAAAAAATACCATAAAATCGCGATTCTACCAAGGCGAACAACGATAATTTCACCAGCTAGGAAAAACAGAGAGAACTTACTAGGGAAATTCCCGCGTATCCTTCGCTAAAATATAAGATGTGTGCGTGCGTTACGTGCTGCGCGTGGTTTCGCAGCATTCACGCGAGAAAACTCCCCAGAGAAATAACCGGCTTGTATGTAATGTACGCCAAGGCACTATAAGGGAGTGTAAAGTCAGCACTACCACCCTGCCCTGATGAGGAAGGAGGTAGGAGAAAATAGTTGGGTAAAAAAGGAGAAAAACAACGCGAAAAAATAATAAAGGAAGAAGAAGGCATCGATCCAGTTAGCAGGTGCGAAACGCCATCGACCCTGTTGGCGTACATTTATTATTTTATTAGCACCAGAGACCGGAAGCTGTGAAACAAGAAGCTTCTTGCGAACGGAAACAAGTGGAGGGTGTCAATTTGTTGGATAAAGATTCAAGAAGTGGTATATTACATAATGGTGCGTAGGTGCATAGGTGAATAGGCGCATAGTTCTTGTGATTAACAAGATGGTAAGTGTCTTTTCCTTATTTCTCTTTATGAAGAAATTTGTTTAAAATTGAAAGCCGTATGTAGAAAACATAATAAATCATATTTCCTACTTTTTAAAAACCTTCTTTTTTAATTTTAAAACTCAATATAACGTCAAATAATTCCATATATCTTTCCATTTGAATTAGAGATTAAATGCATATTTTTGTTACTCTCTTGAATATTTAAAACACATCTAAACATTAGTTATGTTTAATTAGAATTAAAATTAAAAACTTAATTAATATCATAGATTTACCAACGATTTACAAAAGACATCTTTAAATCTATCAAATTATTATCTTTTTCAATTCTTTTATTTATTTTTTTTTATGTTATTTTATTTTTTATTTTATGTTGAACCATCATAAGTAACAATAAAAATTAATAGAAGTGGACTTATCTTATTTCTCACTACTTGCACTTCAAATTACATCATATGGATAAATGGATTTAATTTGAATTTTAATCTTATTTATTACAGAAAGAAAATTAAAAATAAAAAATGAAGATAGTGATAATAGTGATTTGAAAGAATTCTATCTAATATTCTGTAAATATACAAATATCCAATTGTTGTACTCTTCTTATTTATTTATTATATCTTTATATCCAACATTAATTGAAATTTACTTGGATATCATTGTTTAAATCTAAGATGATAACTTAAAATAAGCAGACTTTTGTATACCACAGTAAGTGGTCTTAAAACTTTTTTATCGTCTTTCTTAGAAATTTGTATATTTCTAGTACAGTATATCCATTTTTTTATTTTTTTAACAATTGAAAAGTTCAAAATATCTATTTTAAGTGACAAAAAGAAGAATGTAAGAAGAATGTAAACATGAAGAAATTAATTAAAAAGTGGTTAGAAACTTTTTCTTTTTAATTTCCAAATTTGAATAATAATATATGCAAGTAAAATAACAATTAGTGGAGCACAGCGCTACGGAAAATAAGTAAACTATAGATATGATTATACCGTTAGCCGGTAAATCAGAGAACTACTCTACTAGAACTAAAAAGGATTACAAATGTATATCGAGTATTTAAAAATTTCAATTGCCATAGAAAAGAAATTTTCTCTAAATATTTTCTAATAAGAATTTATACATGTATATAGAAGCGATACTAATTGAAACATGCTAATGATCCAATAAAAACCAAATTAATAAATAAAAAATAATACAATAAAAAATAAACAAAAAGCTAATAAAAATCAATAAATTTACGATATAATTAACTCATTTTTCATTAGACATTACAAAAATATCTAGTCACAATTTCATTCTAAAGTAATGCATTACAATTGTCTCATAACTGAGACTTTTAATTAGCTTCAGCCTTATAATTAGAATCTATAAGTCAAATTTTAATTCTTGTTGGAATATCAGAGTGCTCTTTAATTCTAGAATTAAGATATATAATCTATACCAAATTAGTTAAAATAAAAGATATATTTATAAAGTATATAACATGAGGAATGAAATAAGTTTTCATGCTTTTAAGATATTGCAAAACTTATGTATTTTAAGCTTTTAAGATATTGTAAAACTTATTAAAGTTATCAAAAATGAATCGTTACTAACTTTTATAACATTTTCTATAACAAGTTAAAAATTCGTTGTTTCGACTACTTTAATTCCAGTGTTAAGTAATCTAAAAATAGTGAAGATATCATTAATTTAAGAAAATTATGAGTAAAACTCAAAAGAGATTCGTTACATTTTTAGCTTATAAAATTATATACATCAATTAAAGAGCTTAAAAAGAATAATTTAAAAAAAAAAGAAAGGAACATATATCTATCGTATATTTAACAGAATTGCTTAAAACCAATGTCAAGCTGACAAGAAAGAAGTAAAGAGGAGTTAAATGAAGAAAATATGACAGAGGTTAGGTAGTCCAGTTTCGTCAAACTTCCGCCAGCATGAGATGTTGATCAGGCAGGTAAGCTTCGTGACACCGGTCCAACCGGCTGTCAGAACTTTATCGAATAATAAACGAATTAAACAGCGGCGAGGACGATGGGCTGGCGGACATTTAAAGTGCTCGTCCATGTCCACGTCCGTCCTGGCTAATTACCGTCGACTTCAGCCGCGATTCGGAACACCAAATTTCATCCTGGACAAAACAATTTCCACCTAGTAATTCGATCTCACCGATTATTTCTTCGCCCTTCAGTCACCCTGCTTTCATTTCGATCCTTTTTACATTCATTCATAATTTTTCGAATGTCAAGTGAATTTTATTGATTCTTAATATTTGTAAGTTAAATACGTGCAATTTATATATTGCACCATAGGAAAAGCTTTTTGTAAATTTTTTCTTATTTCTTGCAAAGACTTTGTACCAATAATCGATATCAACAATTATCGTGAATTTTCACTCGATATCAACTAGAAAGAGATTTGATAAGAAAGTATTACATTATAAGTTCTGCAAAATTGTATATTTGATTACAGATTCAGTTAATTCCATTTCTAAAAGATTTCAAAATTTTCAATTCTCAGTTTTTACACCTTGTAATTGAGCTTTTATCGAATATAAAAATAATTTTTCAATTCTTTTTTTCTTTCTCTGATCTTTGCCGGAAGATCAGTGATTGACATAATTTTCTCTCGACGTCAATTAAAATAAATCGGAGGAATGTCGATATCATGATAGAAGTTTCGAAAATAGGTAGTAAAATATAAAAGAAGGAAAATTTGAAAATTTCCACTACTTTGAATTCTGTCATTTCTACTTCGATTCTTTTCATCTTCATCCTAATTTTTCATTACAAATTCTGTTGCTTTTCAAACCAAACATTTAATCATAATTCCAACTATCTAAACTGTGTTAGTCTCATTTTGATATTCAGATTCTTAGAATAATTTTTCATTCGGATTTCATAGCAGTACCATAATAAAATGAATTTTATAATTAAATAAAACTCCGTTTACGACGAAAAGCATTAACTAAATTGGAAACAATAAAAAATTGTCTATAATTTAAACCGTTATAACTTTGTGAAAAAAAATCATATAATTTTAGTCTCATTTTAAAATTTTAAACCTTGAGGCTTAAAATCTCTGCTTTCACAATCTAAAGTTCGTTTTTTTCAAAGGTGATTTTACATCATGTAGCGAGTGGGAAAGTAAAGATATTTTTTTTCTCGAAAATTGTAAAAATTCAAACATTTCTAAAAACAATAAACATTTTTTTCATGATTAGATTCATTATGATCTTGAAGACTTTGAAATTTCCTCTTTACAATGATTTTTTAAAACTTGCCGTATGATTTTTTCTTCATTTTATTGAATTTTTAGTATTAGGATTAAATAACCAAATATTGGAATTTCTTGAATTCTATCGCTTTAATTTAATCGCTTAATCATTTAATATTCAAAGTTCAATAAAATGCTCGAAAAAAATCATTCTTCAAAATGATGATGGATCTAGTCAAGAACAAAAATTTTCGATATCTTTAGAAATATTTAAATTTTTATAATTTACTAAAAAGAAATATTTTTATTTTCCCACTCGTTCATGATGTAAAAGTGTCTTTGGAGAAAACAAACTTAGGATTGTCAAAGTAAAGATTCTCTTCTTTAAAATGAGATCAAGTGTATTATTATATAATTTTCTTTCACAATACTACAACAATTTAAATTATCGACAAAATTGTTCATCATTATTAATTCAGTTATGCTTTTTATTGTATTTATCCCATTATTTGAACCAAATTTAGTCAATGAAATTTAGTTGTTTTCCATTTATTTGAATTTTAACTCCTATTATACATATTATACAAGCAAAAATTAACTATTAGAGCCTAAACCTACCAGAATCAATTATATGAACCTCGACAAGTTCGTATAAGCGAAATTTCATTGTGCCAAATTTTGTAAAATATATTGCCAATATCATTTTGTCATAATTAAATAATAGATCGTTATTTATTTATTTGGTTATTTGGTTATTTGATCGTTTGAGTGATTTACGATAAAGACAGTTGTCACGTAATAATGAATGATCAATTTCAAGGTTTCCCATCCAAAGATAAACCAAGGTTAAATTTTCAATATGTCCACCGAGGCTGTTATAGCTATAGTTAACCACTGAACATGTTGAAGAGACTACATCTATGAAGACCAAACTCAAACTTCATCTCTTCAGAAGTGAATTTCAAAATTACTTTCGCATAAAAAATGTAAAATTCAAGATATATATTTTTAAATATCACTGATCTTTCCTAATAACTGTGGTTTTATAAATAACTGACAACCATGTTTTCTAGTTCCAAGAAATTTTAACGTGAACATTAACGAATTTTAAAATATGAAAGCACATTCAAACTTGGAATTCCTCAGTTAATTACAGAACTATAAAAATCTTGAAACTGAGAATTCAATTCCAGAATCCAAATTTCAATATGATCGAATTTCAAATACACGATATTCTTTCAACATATCTTATGTTTTGCAATCGTAACCTTCATCTTGTCACAATCCCAAATTTCTAGCATTTACAGTTATCAATTATTAACATATAACATTATAAAAATTTTACATTCTTTCCTGCTGAGAACAAATTATTTTTTTTTTTACTCTCTCGCTTACATTATTCATCATTCCAACTCTTCGATCTTCGGCAATCGTTACAATCCTTAAAGCCATCCTTCACAAAGGAAAAAAAGAGAAAAGAAAGACAAAACACGTTCATGTTAAAATTCTGTAACCAGGCTGTAAATTGAGCGAAATACAGAGGTCGATTGATCACGAGTAACAAACTCTTTGCTGTCGATTCAATCTCACCTTACCTTTAGAAGTCCTCAAAATGATCGAATTGCAGTTGGAGTAAGTTAATCCGTAGATCGTGAGGATCGACTCTCCGTCCGAGGTACAGATGAACATCCGAAATGTATTCCAAGGGCGGTTTCCAGGACAAAAGTGGAATAGGACTAATGAAAGGGTTAAATTAAGAGTAGAAAGAAGGGAGCAGTTTGGAGCTATATGTTGAACCGAGAGAAACAAGATGAATACTTGTAATCGGAGCAGCTTGAAGTTGCAATGAGTCTCTGGGGTCTGAAGGAAAGAGAAGAAAATCGGGAAGGGTTGAATTGGATGACTGTTGAATTGGATTGACTATACGTTCGAATTGACTACAAGATACGAATTATCTGCAGGATTAGAATACTCGTCAAGTGTCCGGTAAGATATAAAATCAGTTTTTGTTATTGTGAATGGAAGAATTTTAAGAATGCAGATTTATAGAATTCTGGAGAAAATTACTCCAAAACTTTTATTTAACTTAACCCTTTCAATACTTTGCCGAGGCACGTGAATTTCAAAGAATTGTAATGTAAATATATTATACTAAAGTAAAGCATATGAGAATAGTAAATATATATATATATATATTATATAATATATATTAATATATATATTATATTATATAATAAAATAGAGCATATGAGAATAGTAATGTAAATATATTATATTAAAGTAAAGCATATGAGAATAGTATTTTTTATTAATTTTAGTCGATAACTGCTTAATATTTTTTATTATTGGAGATATTTTTTTTCAATCATAAAGAGCATGTTCGAGACTAAAACAACATAACTCCGATAACTTTTCTCACTCAGTTTATCATCGTTAGTTAGGATACATTCTTCGTCACAGGCACTAACGATGAATATTAAATAAACATCAGATAAATATTATTTTACACCTTTCTAACATAATTATTTTATAACATCTTTTTTATTTTCTATAATTAAAATATACAAATTCTATACATACATCTATCTTATTTATTGCAGATATAAATTTATCATGAACTATCGATATTGCTGCGATAAATCTATCCCAAGAGACTTTTTCGAAAACGGTATGATTTAAATTTTTTTTTTTTTTTTACTTTGTAGAAACAAATTTCTACCACTTATGTATGAATACAAAATTGTATTTAAAGGGATAAAAAAACCGAATCAAACCATTTTATCGATCTTTTAACAATATTCCAACAAATATTGTCTCGAGAAAAAAGAAATAAATGGAGAAAAAAAAAGTGAAGAAAAATCTGTAAGTATAAAAAAAGTAGAAGTATAGATAGTGATGGAGCAATTCTAGATAAAATTGAACGCGTTTTTAATGGAAGAAGCAGCAGTGGCGGAAAACGGTGGAGTTGTTTGCCAGACGAGCAAACACGACGGCACTTCTCGAGGGCGTAATCGAAATTGCGGGTTCGACGTCGACGAACGAGTTTCCGCGGAATCGTGATGCGACCACGGTGATTCGATTACCGTCCAGAGCAACACATAGAGATTCTGGCTTTAGTTTCGTTGGTTTGAAGAGGAAGTTGCTGCAGGATAGAGGAGAGTCCTGGCCCGTGAATAAGGCTGAAAGGGGTAGTGGGTTGCCTTTGGCTAGCAGCGGCCATCCCCGGCTAGCTAACGCACTCTTGGGAAGACATAAATGTGTCCCTTCAGTGGCATACGGCTACTCGTTCTGTGTGTCCTTGCCGAAAGGCTACAATTCTGCCACTCTTTGCACCAAATTTTCCTTCGTGTATCATAGAAATGTGTCTAAGAATTTCTCTTTCCTCTTTTCATCTCCTTTCTTTTTTTTTTTTTTTTTTTAATTTTTTCCAACTTTACCCTTTCGCGTTTTTTTTTTTTTTTTAATATTTTTAGAGAAATTGTTTGGTCAGTTCGTTTTGATGATGTAAAAACTTTAGACTTTAAACTTTCCATTTTATTTCTTCAATTCTGATTTTTTAAAATCAGTTCATTTGGATAAGGTAAGACAATTTTACCTTTTTAATAATATATATAAATATAAATATAAATATAAATATATATTAAAGCTTTCTCTTAGGAAAAGCATGAATGATGCTATTTTTCTTCATAAAATTGGTGTTTTGAGTAATTCTGACTTGTTAAAATTGAATAATTTCAATGCTCTTACTATTTGACTATTTTTAGGGCTCCTTTAGTTATTAATTCATCTGTGTATCAAGATTTGAAAAATCTGAATTCCTGGTGACTTCTTTAGACAATAACTTTGATCTCATGATTTCCGACTTTGATGTAGATCATAAGCATTGAGATAAGCAATTTTCCCTTAATTAATGTCGGTATTATATATGTTAATTTTATTATTATCTATTCATATATTATTATATTTTTATATATTTATCTTTCTTTTCTTTTTTTGTAGTAGTAATAAACTTTATTTCGGCATCAGAGCTGAAATGTAGACTTGGTGTACATATTTTCCTCTTTTCTCATTCACTCGTTTCTCTCACTCATTCCAATGCTGTTTTACAACGCTGTATTTAAAAAAACTATATTACTTCGACTATTTTAAATTTTACATACATTTTACTTCTGTAAAACTTATTTTTTATTTTCTTATCTATTTGCTTTGGTTTTAATTTTTCCTGATTTTTGCACTTTTCTCTTTAGTGTATATCTTCTTATTGCCTTCTCTCTCTTGCCAGTTCCCTCTTTTTCCTTACCATCTTCAGCCATCTTTCTACTTTCTCATCTCTCCTGCCGCTAACCACTTTCTCTTCCTCTACCTCTCCCTTAGTCTCTTTACAGTCTCTCACCAGGTGTTCGATTGTTCCTGGTGCCTCATTGCACAGGTTGCACTTCCTCTTCTCTTCCTCTTCCCAGAATCTATTTCACTTTTCCATATTTCCGCACTTTACTTGTGCCATCAACTTTTGGCTGCCTCCTTTTCCCAAGTACTCAGGGAGCCCTACCGTCGTTATGTGCTTATACCTTTTATTGTATCATGATTTCTAAATCTTGTTGTACTGTATTTGTCCCTGTATTTCTATCGTATCTTCTTAATTTTTCGACTATTGTCTTGGCATCTTTCTCTCGTATTCTTTCCTGCTCCAACCCCAACATGCTCCAACCCCAACATGCTCATTCCATTCTTTTTTAGGTATTCTTCCTTTTCTTTCCCACCTTTTTGTTTTCTGCTTTCCTTCCTCCTTTTCTTTCAGACATTCCTTCAACAGTAGTCTTCCTGTCCCTTCTCTTACTTTCTCTTCAAACATTTAGGCTCTGTTTGCCGCTGCCACCCTTACTTTCGTTCTCTTCGTTTCCTCCAAGACAATATATTCTGGTGTTCTGATGTCCAGTCCTAGTGTCCATTTAATGTACTTTACATTTAGTTTTTCGACATTTGCTCTCTCCTGGTATCCCCATAGTTCAGCACCATATAGCAAAACTGCCAAAACCAGTCTTTCAAATAGGAACATTCGCATCTTGAAGTCTGTCTTAAATTTTCGTTCCCCTATTCCCCAGACTTGATTTAAAACGACACTTGCCCTCTTTATCCTTTCTTCGACAGGCCTTGTCATGTTCCCATTTCTTTGGAATACTATCCCTAGGTAGCTGAACTCTTTTACCACCTCTAGTTCTTCCCCTTTCCATTTCCATCCCTGTTTCTGCCTTCTGCTTCTTCCTTTTCCGAATACCATTATTTTCGATTTTTTCACGTTCAGTGTTAGATCCTTTTTGTCTAGATACCTTTCCAAAATCTTCATCGACCTTCTCAGCTCTTCCTCGCTAGTTGCCAGTACTACTACGTCATCCGCGTACGCTAGGGAATAAAATCTGTGCTTTCCTACTGCGACCTATCTCTCTATTTGACCCTTGCCCAGTTCCTTTTCCATTTCCGCCATATATATTGTAAACAGAGTCGGACTAAGCGGGCAACCTTGTCTCAATCCAATTCCTGTCCAGAACTCTTCTGAACTCCTTCTTTCCTGCTCTTACCACGTTCCTTGCTTCTTCATACACTTCCTCTCTATCAGGCCTTTCTTTATTCTGCAGTTCTCCATACTTCTCCTACACAGTTTGTCTTGCTTTGCTGTGTCGAATGCCGCTTTCAGATTGTCAAACATTGCATATACCTTTCCCCCCGTTTTCTTTTTCTGTATTATCTTTTGTTATTGATCTTAAAGAAATTCTTCCCGTAAGAGTTTTTCAACAGAAAATTTCCTTTCTGCGTTTCAGTACTTGTTTAGTTTTTTAGAAGAATCATTTCATAAATTAATTTGACCGGTAAAGTGAAGGCGATTCTTTTCCTATGATTTTCGTTCATTTTGTTACTCAAGGAATGAAACTGTAATTATTTTTAGATACACCATAGAAATACATCGTTGAAAAATGATGTATTGAAAATCTTCTCTTCTCTTTTTTTTTTAAAGAATATTATTTGTTATATTCAAATATATCGTGATATGATACTTGTAGAATAATATGATATTTTCAATCCTTATCATAGAACTTACTCGTTCTTTTATTTGTGTTCCACTTACTGATAAAATAAATTTTTGTTCTCTTTCTCTATCTTTTTTTTATGAAAGTAAATTATTATTTAGTGAATTTATTTATATTTAAATAGTTAATATTTATATTTAGATAGTTTTAATTCAAAACTATTTATATTTATATTTTTCTATTTTATATTTTCTATTTTTATATTTATTTATATTTAGATAGTTTTCTATGACTTGTAATCCTTAGTTGATTCTCTTAATCGAAAGTAATATTTCAGGAAATTAATTCTACTAGTAATCTAATTCACGTATATTATGGAATATTAAATATTAAAAAGTATTAAGTGTCGTAAAATAGACATCAAATTGAACTATTATACATATTATCCACGAGATGTGAAAAATCACGTAAGAAATAAATGAAAAATAGATCAAGTTGTTCGAAACCACATATTTGTTGTTTATAATTGTTGCTTATAATTCAAACCAGGTATTGCTGATAATAGAACACTTTGAATTCTTGTTACAATACTCAAAACTCGAGAGAATACATACATGTAAGCTCCCATTTACAAAATCATTGTGCCAAATCAATCAGACGAAATAGTTTAATAATTGTGTCTGTGACAATATTCCTGTAAGCTAATAATGAACTTGGGAGATTTGAAAAGTAAAACTGAGTCAAACCGAACTGTATTCTCTGTTACTCCCTATGTAATCGAATTATGTAAGCGTATGCACGACGAATTTGTGGAAACTCATACTCGTATAAATCAAATTTGCAGGAAATTTTGCAACTATTCCCTCGAGCCTGATAAAAGTCTTTACATTTAGTACTAAAAGATCATATTTAAAATTGATTGATGTTAGACACGCGGAAGAAATATTGAATAGCGAGAAAATAAAAGTGAAAATTCAAGATTACATTTGGTGAGATTTGAAGAATAATTACTTAATACTACATACATATAAATAAAAGTTGAAAAAAAATTCGAATTTTTATAATATATTAAAAAGTTTCAATAATGACGAATTCTAAATTCGTGAGATTGAATTCATATACAATGAGAATTCTTTTGTTTTATTTAAAAAGATAACGTTGAGTGCTAATAAATTCCAAAATTCGAAATTTCAAATATGTACTAAGCATTCTATGAAATTAATGTATTCTAAATTAAATTAATCTTTCAAATTATGAATAACGAAAAAGATTTCGAATAAAATCAATAAAAAGTCCCAATATCTTTCAAACTTCATCCCCTGTTATTTAGTCTTATATTTTATATCATTTCTTTTACAAAATAGTAATTTCATTAAAATTCCATTAAACTTCAAACTTACAATTTCTTATTTTTTTTGTCTATATTATTTAATTTGTTAAATCCACATCGCTATAGTAAACAAGAAAAGATATAAATTGTATCAAATTCTTCACTTCACTTTTTCGTTTTGTCGGTTTGACTCAAATTTTCGTTTAAAGCATCTCCTGAATTCTTTCGTCTAAAAAATTTAGCCCGAGTCGAGAAGAGCGAAAGTGAGAAACAGAAGAGGGAGACAATTCTCTTTATTGTCATAGCTTTCTGTTTCTTAGAATCTCCTTAAGTTATCCGAGATTTTCACGGCTTTCCTCAAAAATCTCTGCTTCACCTTCTCTCAATTCATTTTCCATCGACTCCTAATTGCGTCAAAAGTTTTACGTAAAAGCGCAGTTACATTTGTTGTTAATAAGAATGAAAATAATTGTACGAAACTTTAAAACTCACCACTGTCGAGGCTGTTCTGATTCTCCAAATCTAGTCCTTGAACTGATGATGGTCTTTCTTCTTGCATATATTCTGGAACAGAGTATTTTTCTTAGTAATTCTTACTTTCAACTTCACATCAATACTTTTCACAGAATTCAATTCATCAAAATTAGAAAGAGTAAAAAGTTATATACAATTAATTCATTCAAACAAATTATAAATTTCCATAAAATTACTCCTAAAGATATCTGACTTCCAAACTTGCAATTTCTACTGCAAATTTATATCTTTATGAAGAAATATTTAATAAATTAAATTCTTTGAAAGATATCGACATTGAGTTAAAAACAAAAGTTGGATAAAAACTTTTGTTCGATGACATTATGAAACTTATCTCCCAAAATCTCCGACCAATTCTTAGAATTGTCATATTTACCAAACTTGATAAAAATTTTTTAAACCGTCCAATATCCTTATCCCTGCGCTTTGTGATCGATACGCGTGTGACAGACGAGAAAAAGAAAAAAAGGGAAAAAATACCCGATCGCGAATACAGAAAAGAAAAGAGGATGAGGATATCGGTGGTTGTTTCGTACAAGTTACGCTTAAAGTTGCGCATACTCCGGTGGGAAATTTGAATTTTGGCCAGTTTTCCTCGACCAGCTGGCCCAAGGTGGTTCGGTCTCCTATGCACAGGAATGGGCTATGGGAGCCAATATCACCGGAGTATGGCTCCCATGAGATAGTCGCGGCTCTTTTCCACCCTTTCTCGTATTATATCCATCCGTATAACAGAAAGGGTCGAAAGGACGTTTATCGTGCTATCCGTCGTGTATCTAAGTTCATTCTGCTCGATCGCCTGAAATCCCATGAAATTTCAATAAACTCCCCTATTAGCCTCTGTATTGACGAGAATTACACCACTGGATTATATGAAATGAAATATAATTGCAGAAAAAATCGGACATAAATCGTCGAAATTGATGGAATTTAAGTGCTTGAATCTCTATGCTATGGTACTCGGTTATAGTTCACCAAAGAATTCAATTTTAACCCTTAAAGTATTATACAGATAATCTTATAATCAGCAGTAAAATATTGATTTATTTATAAGAGATTCAAATAGCATAACATGCTACAATGTAATGAATAAATATATTTATCATTTGATATTTATATTTATAAGTGAATAGATATATACATCAAAATATATATGTTTATTCATCTCTATTTATTCTATCATCTTCATTTGATATTAAACTTTTAGACTCTTTGCAATTTTGAACAGTCAAAGTTTTAATCCATCTGTTGATTAAAAATCTAAAAATTAGAATTTCTTTCTGTGTAGAAATCGACAATAATATCTAATATCTATCGAGTAATATCTACGTAGCTAAAACTTTCTTTCAGTGAAGAAATCGATAATAACATTTAATATCTATCGAATAACATCTAATTAGTACAATATAAAATGCAAAAAGAAATTAAAAAAATTTTTTTAATCAAATTAAAATACGTATATAATAGATATTAAAAAATATATTGTTACGAATAATTGTAAAAATAGTTGTAAAGATCAATTACATAGGATGAAAGTTAAGGTAATTTAGAGTTTTTATCCCTTTCGTGAATAAGAAAAGGGTTATTCGAAGCTGAGACGATAATTGTATCAAATAAAATGAAATTAAAATGCTAAGATGAGAGTTTCGCAAATTGATAATTAATAAAATATTTCTTAAGAAAAGGAATCGTCGAGACTATTTACATTCTAATAATTACGTGTAATTGAAAATGAAATTGATATATTTATCTGGTAATACAATAATTAAAAAATTAATTTGTATTTTTTTCATAGTTTCACGTAACTCTCGTATGATTTTCATATGTATTTCATAATAGAAAGAAAGTCTATTTAAATGTGACATACTAATTCAAATAAAGGATTCATAAACAAAGCTAACAAAGAAAAATTTGCAGAAACAGGGAAACTTCAAAAATTTGAAAAAAATTCAACATCCATATGAAGGATTTATCACAAATACATATGTAGTCATTCTTACCGATCTCATCACAAAGAGTAATCACTCTCTCTTCAAATTGCAAAATTCTGTCCTACAAAGGAGGAGAGGGAGAAAGAAGTATGTGCAATGAAGATATTTGCAATTGTATCTTGCAGGAAAGTTGGTTCGAAAGTTAATTATTTATTCAAAAAGGAAGATAATTCATTGATAAGAACGAAACAAAGGAGAATCGCAAGAGGCAAAGTAGCAAGGAGAAGGTGTGCATTCAAGCTTGTGGAATTATCATCGCTCATAAGTCATGGACGGTGCGAAACGTTGCAGCAAACGCAGTTCGTGGTTTCAGAGAAGAGATAACTCGTATAAATAATCCGGAAGTCCGCGGTGTACAATAGTCTTTTTTTACGAGTATGACTTTTGGGAGTTCCAAGGCCGCGCTTGGGACACTGTTGGTAATCAGTTTGTCGTTGCCACCGAAATATACTACGTGAACGACCAAAGAGAACAGAAAACACAAAAAAAAAAAAACATTTCACTTGGTGGAATTTTAGATTTCTCATTACGTTAATAATGTAGGATAACGTGCTCGTGAGTCTATTAAAAAATTTCCGATTTTTCAAATCATCTTTTTTTTATATCTTTTCATACTCTTTAGTGTAATCACAGTATATACGTATATAATCATAATATACATATATAGTCATAAATATTAAGAAACTTATTAAAATTATAAAACTGTAACAAGTTTTGCTTTATTTGGTATTTTATATTATAAACCCGATACAATACAAACGAAATAACAGATTTATAATAAAATAATTAAAGAGTAAAAGCAATGAAAAACATAATAATTAAAGAGTAAAAGCAATGAAAAACATAATAATTAAAGAGTAAAAGCAATTAAAAAATATTTGTATTTAATGTTATCGGTGGATTGTGAATTTTTATGTAATTTTATATTTTTATTAATATAGGTAGATAAATGAAAGACAGATCTACAGATTTTTTTACTAAATACTACTTTTTTTACTAACAACTGCTTTATAACAAATACATCTTTATTCTTTTAAATTCTTTATTCCATAAATGCGTAAAAAATTGCAGTCATATCATCATGTCCTCTAATATTTCTACAGTTAGAATAATAAGATGATAAAAATGTCATTACTATTTTTAAAAAATCATGAATCACAATATTTGTTCTTCCAGATTAAATCTTTTGTATTAGCAAATATCTTAATCTATTAATTTAAATGTAATAAATGTTTTAATTTATTCAACATCCTTATGTATGAACTTCTATTATTGAGAAATGATAAAAATAATTTTGAAGAAAAATGAAATAAAACAAAAAAATAGAAAGTTCTTAAATCAAAAAATTGTTAAATCCAAAAGATTAGTAAGAGTTATTATGATTAATTTTATCTTTCTCATTTAGTAGATCAATATCATATAATCAATTTTTCTCACAATTTCAAATGAAAATCTTTGCCCTTCTCTTCATTTTCCTTCTAATCTTTTCAAATAATTTCCCAGAAATAACTCTATTAATATCAGAAATACACTTTTTCAATTCTAAAAAAAACCTACCACTACTCTCTTCAATCCACGTGGTTACAATTGTCACATGTGTAGATTTCCCTATCAGTTCCTCCAATTTTAATTTTGCAAAAGAATTTTCACAGAAAATGAAAGTAATTGATGTCAAAGAGTTTCTTCAATCTTATACAGTTCAATCTCCCCAATCCATAAGCAACTAAAAATTTAATTAATCTTGAAACAATGGAGATTTCTCTATTAAAAGTTTGATTTCATACATCCTCTTAAATTAAAAATATTGTCATATTTTCTCTACGATCGTCGACATACTACAACACATTTTTTTTAACCCAAAAAAAGATGTGAAGTAAGATTCAACACAATCGACAATTGTCTTTGCGCGAACGCGCATAAATTTTGGCAACGCGGCGCTCGAAGCTGTTGGGAACCGGTTTTGGTTTTGTATTAGCATGTAACTCCGGCAGGAGTTGAAGTTGCGATGGCTTGTGGGTGGCTGGGCGAATGTAGGGAGGGTAATTACCTCCTTGGGGAGTCTCCCTCCGTTCGCATAGCCGGCAATAGCCCCAGCACGGGTACAGAGGCTTCCCACTGCTCCCAGTGGTCCCGCGGGAACGTCCCAGTGATTCTCATTCTGCTGGTTCTCATTCGACCTAAATTGGATTTTATCATCATGCGCGCGCGTGCGCCAATTCACCCTCGATTTTCTTCCTTTTGTCATTTTAGTCAATCGTTTTACATATTGATATAAGTTGATAATGAAAATCAGGTTGGATTTTTGTATGAAACTCTTTTGAAGATTAAACTTAATAGTTCCAGGAATAATTATGAAGGTATGTGTGATAGAAAATTCGTTAATTATTGCAAATGTGAACTTCCAATTTCAATAGTCCTGAAATATGTTACTAGGGACGTGATTCCCTATAACTTTCCCCTATAAACGAGAGAAGGAGATATTTGTAAAAATGTTTCTAAATGAATAAGCTAGACTCAGGCAACAACATTGTGAATCCTTTGAAATGATTAAAATAACACGTGATTCTTCATGAAAATAGTTGTCCAAGAAAGGAAAGGAATGTTACCCAAACGTAACTTTAAAAAGTGTAAACTTCAAAATATTTTCAATTTTACAAAATATCAAAATTATATTTGTGATTATTTTGAAAACTAAAGCCTAGCGGCGATGACATATATGTATATATGTAGAAGTCATTCAAAATCATGTCCCATACCTACATATTAAGCCCAAAGATAAAAAATTTGTTTTTTTTTTTAAATGATGGGAATAATTTTAATGGCGATGATAATAATGAATATTGAAATTAATAATAATAGTAGCGACTATAGTAATAATAATAATTGTTTTCGAAACAAGCAACAATGATTCTAAGCATAATAGCATTGCGAATAAGAGCGATAGAGATGATGATGAGAATATGGTTAATTGTAACGATAGTTATAACGATAATAATTGATTATAATCGATTATAATATTGATAACGGTCACTGTGATGTTAATAGAGAAAATTAAAAATAATTATGATAATAATGACAGTGATAGTAGTAATAGCGATTGTAATGATAATGATAGATAAAAATGGTAATTACACCAGTACTGAAGATAATAGCGATAGTAATTTATGATGATAACAGTACTGAAGCTCATAAATGATAACGTTGATAAAAGTAATTGTGACCTTGATAGTAAATATCAAAGATAACGATGAAAAAGATGATGATCGTAATAACGATGATAGTTGTAAAAGTAACTGTGACGATAATAGTGATATCAAGATATTATAGTGATGATAATATCATACGCCATGAATCGTAACAATAATGCTATTGTATCAAAGATAATTGCAACGCTGATGATGAAATATTTTTGTTTAAATGATTTTACGAAACTTTTTAAACACTTAAATTAATTAATGGGTGTCAAATTATAATTATTTGACAGTGTGTGAGTTTCTTATTTAGATGACATAATTAAACAGATATAATAAGTTAGAATTACGAATTGATGATATTACGAGACATGCTTTCTATTCGAATCTTATCAGAAAGTTTAATTGCCGAGACGTCTCATGATGGATATTAAACTCGAATTACTTAAGCCTAATTAAACTCGTTTTATTAATTAATTAATCTTCGTCGTAACTTTATAGTTATTTCAAACAAGATGTTTTATTAATTATTCCGCAGACTAACAATCCAACTTCTATTTTGTCAAAATCAATTTTCATACAATGTTTTATATATTCATTCATGATTCATTCTGAAAACAATATAAGAATCTTTAAAGTGAGACTTCTTTTAAAATTTATCCAATTACACTGCATTACGAGTTAGCCAAAAATTCCAACTCGCATATATGAAAGCATAACTTCATTTTTGCTCCATTAAATGTTACATCTGATTTTTTACAGAAAATCTAATTTTTATTAACTTAAATACAAAAATTAAACATTTAATTATATAGTATAATGTAATTACCTTAAATACAATAAAGTACAAATTATAATATATAAAACCAATCAACAATATAATTTGATACATTCAGACAAATGAATTATATCAGTAGGATTCACACAATATTTTCGCTATTTTCAAGTTTTCCACTTTTAGAATTTCTATCCAGTTTCATTATTTGAACGAATCGAATGTCAAAAGATCAATGAGTGATAAAAATTAATAAATGAAAATAAGAACGTCAAAGTTAAGTATAAATATAGGATAATTATTGAGATTTTATGTGTACGACAAATTAAATAAAAATAGATACAATTTTACTTTCTAAATGAATTAAAAATCTTTTCATTCTACTACTATCTCGTCTCATTATAGCAATATGTAGTATAAAATATATACTACATATTATAGTATAACCTAACATTACGTTATACAAAATATTCTGGTACCAAAAAAAGTATGATTCTATGTAAAAAAAATAAAGTGAAAATAAAAAATAAAAATGTTATTTGTTAAAGATTTCATTTTCAAAAAATGAAATTTGAAAATTTGTCAAGTATACTTGAGCTTGGCTGGATAAGAATAGGAAATTAAAAGGAAATTATTCTATCTATGAAAATAAGTAAAAAAAATAAATAAATAAAATTTTTCCACCTAAAGTCCCGTTTTCAAGAAAATTCGAATATACTTAATCGAGATTCGAGTTTATATATTATATACACTTGATAAATTTTCAAATTTAATTTTCTCAAAAATGAGAAAAACTGTATTCTGCTTTTCTGATTTTTCTTATTACTACAATAATTTCCTGTTGATTCCTGTCCAGTTAAATTAAGATACCTCTATTTAATAAATTCGAAACTTAATTTTCTCGAAATTAATTTCCAATTAGAAACACAATTTTATAACATATATAGATATTCACGCAATTGTAACAAGCTATATTTTTTTTTTATCTGTTGTAAGAAGATTTAAAAAAAAAAGGTGAATGATTCGAGCTGAATTACATACTTATGGATTTTTTGTACAAATACCATTGTATATTTTATAATTACATTATTTTTTCAGATAGAAATTTCCCTTTTCTTACATATATCATATCGTCTCGACATTGCACGTAAAAACTATTAGGTTCTACACTAACATGATCAAAAAATGACTAGTTTAAAAGATACTTTAGCTTCAATTTTATACAAGTTGTTTTATGGAAAATAAGAAGAACAAAGTTGTGAATTTTCTTTTTTACATAGAATGGTGAAAGTATTCGGTGCATATATATATAAAAAAAAAAAACAAGAATGTAAATGCATTATTCACAAAAATATATAATTGTCAATATATAGTCAATTTTGCGTCTTTCATTTTCTTTTTTACAATATTTCTTCTAAGTTCAAGCAAAAAAAAAAAAGAAAAAATATGACTTTAGATCAATATTAATTAATTATAAAATATGACTTAATATCAATAAGATGTTCGAAGTAGGAAAGTACATTATTACATTGAAACAGGATTGAACCAAACGAGTATAAAACGATAAAAATATTCGATTCAATTTACTAACATACATCATCCAGCAATTTAGAAATCCTGTGAAATCTAGTACTCAGATTATCCTCGGCATTGGTAGAAATCTTGCAATATCCCAAAGACACTCGACGTACAGTGTCAACGGCACATGCCACTGTTAAGGGCAAGCCAGTTCCCTAGGGAATGGGATAAACAATACCAATAGGCTAGCCAGAGTCACCCTTCGGCATTCTACGAAGATGTCCTGTGTGCCTGGTGTACGTCCTTTAACCTTCCTAACCTTAACAGCTCGCGATAAAGGAGTCTAGGCCAAGGGAGAAACGAAGGAGAGAAGAAGAGAAAGTATACCTTGGGGAAAAGTTTAATTTCTTTCTGAAAAAGATGGCTGTTCCTTGTACTTTGTCACCGCACAAGGATCGCCTGTTTTCCTCGTCTGTGCGCAACTAAACGAGATTGTAGTAGCCTCTGTATATTAGACAAAGATCTTGCCTGTGTGTATGTGCGTGAACATGTGTTATATAGATACAGATACTGGTGGCTTCTATAGGAATTAATTTGACCGGATGTCCCTGCTGGGACGTCTCCGTAGACTTGAACCGTTTGCCCGCGACGACTTTTCGAAACCAACGAGATCGCGGATGATTTGATAAAGAAGAATGATAAGTAAGTATGTTAGATGAAGTTTGAAGGATTTTACAGTGAAGAAGATGGTAAATTCATTGACGTAGTTTATGTGAAATTAATGTGCATTGAGAGAAGTATGAGATAATGATAGATAGCGATTTGTAGAATTCAAAGATATAGTGAGAAAATTACGAAACAAAATTTAGTGAAGTATTAAAAATGTTCAAATTTCCCCATTTGTACGAAATCTTTCACAACTTCAACGACTTCTAGCCACGTTCCAAACAGAAATTTATCTCAAATAAAACATAAACAAAAATTTTCTAAGTTCGTAGACAATCGAAATTCAAATAATAAACTAGCAAGTGTTTTGAGAGAAATTTAAATTACAATATAATTTTAAATTGCATTCAACAATTTACTCCAAATATTTCAAAAATGTAGCAAAATCAATTTTCGAAAAATTTTCGTTCAAAGATAACACTGTTCATAAAATTTTTTAAATATAATAATTAGACTATAAATGTTCATGCACTTAAAATATGTCGAAATATGCAATTAGAATATGCAAAATGTGAAAATATGCACATTTACATATGCAGAAAAAATAATAACGTATGCACATTTGAATTTACTCTAGTGACATTGTTTCTATGAGCTCAATAACTTTTGAAAAAAAATAAAAATATTATTGAAATATTGAAAAAAGTTACTTTTACCTTTAAAAATTGCAATTATTTATAATATGGTTTTAAATTCAAAATTCTTCTTCAAAACTGCATTTCATTTTAATATAATTATTTCTTCAATATTTCCAGATATAATCTTTAAATTTGTTTGTTATTATTTAATAATTGTGTTGAATCGATTAATTAATAGGAATTAATAGGATTGGTGGTCTCGAGTCTTTTCATATTCATATCCATGGGTAAAGTTTCAAAATAAATCTTTATAAAGGCTAAATTTTGTCCAAATTGTACATCTCAAAACACATTCTGTGTTAATTTAAAGCTAGAGCTACATCATTCAATCAAAAAAGTAAATTACTTCTTGCATATCCTTTAAGTAAATGGCAAAATATGGTTCTAGTCACATTCCTCATCTAATTAGAATCGGTTCAGGTAGTACTTTTCTTTTATACAAAGATTTCTTTTATTCTATGCAAAGTGGTGTTTTCACAAATATCTTTTTAACTGAATGAAAAAAAAAAACGAAAGAAAATTTGTTCTGTAATTTTGTTTAACCCGTGTAATTATATATGTTGAATCATGTTTGGATAGAATACTTTCAAATTTTTGACAAATTTTCATCATGTATATAGTTGCATCTATCACAAGGATATTCTCTCTTCTAGCCATATATTCGTATGGCAAAACGAGTTATACATGCAAAATTTGTCTCACTTATTTCTTTGCTCGAAAGTAAATGAGATACCGAGATTTCATTTTCGCATATTTTTCTGATAATCAAATTTGCTACAGAGACTAATTTTATTTGTGATTTCGTTCATAGAAATTCATACGTAGTTTTCAACAATACGGTTTACTTTATTTGATTTAGCCTATCATCGTCTAGATAATTTCTGCAAAGAGTTTTTCTGTCAAAAAAATAATTTGAGTCATATATTTGATAAAAAAATTTCGCCATGTGTCGTTATCAAGACTTATCTAAGTCACGTTTACAGCAACCATAATTGTACAATTCATTTTTCTTTGTCACTATTCCCTTCTCTTTTATTATGGATTGTTCCACATTATGTTCTTCTTGAATTTTCTTTCTGTGACTAAGAGTATTTAAATTGCTGCATCAATTATGATCTTCTCTGAACAGCAAATCTCTTTTTCAAGTATTTTATATTCCACAATTTTTCCATCGTTCATAAAACTGTTATCTTTCGTTTGAATAATTCACTATTAATATACGACTCTTTCTTGCCTTAGGCATCTTTTTTTACTGTTTGAAACACTAACTTCATAGTAGAAAATTTTTCTAAAATTTTTAATATTCGAACGTATCGCAGATATTCGCAGAGATCATAGTTCTCGAAATTTCCTAAACTTACTAATCAACGGCCAAAATTTTCAATCGATCACAAATAGCCAATCAATCACCAATCATTCAAATGTTTCAAAAACATAGCAAGATCAATCTTACAGAAATTTCTAACGGTCGAATGTACCGCGCGTATCGATCGAGGTCATAGTTCATGAGCAGAGATGAACCATAAAGCGGTGCACACACCTGTGCGTCGTAAACGTGACATGTTCATGCTCACCCCTGATCTGCCTGAAGGTTGACCTGATATACTCAATTAGTCGAGGAATTAGCGTGACTGCGATCTCGAAATTATTGCACCGGCCAGTGTCTTTCGACGTGCACTCATCCAACGAAAGGGTGCTTCGCGACTTCCCCCTCTTTCTTTCTCTTTCTCTCTCATATGTCTGCCTCGCCGCGCGGTACGTTGTGCTAGGGTGATTTTTCGCGAAATCGAATTTCACTGTCGATTCAATAACGCTACGACTGTTTCCTGTTTGTTTCGAGCAAACAAAATCTAGCCCTGGTGAAATTTGTGCAACTGACTGGCCGACTTGAAAACGAATTTATGTTCAGTCGATGTAACTAGTTTTTAAAGTAAGCTTTAATTCTGCTTCAACGTTTCTTTACTATAACGAGGCAAATTTTTGATATTATTTGATATACTTTTACGGATCGTATCTAATATACCACTCACTTGAACAAGTATATTTTTTAATTTTTTTAAATATTGTATATCAGATATTTTAAATAATTCATAGACTATATACAGGGTGTCCTACGTAACACTTTTCACGATTTTTCAAGTACTTGCGATAATCGGACAAAAAAATGTTTTGAACAAAAGTTGATCAGTTTTCGACTGGCTGTATAGTGCAACAAAAAAAATTTCAAAATATTTTTTCTTTTTATAACTGTCAAGGTTACCTTCGTTTGTTTAAATGGCACTTTATATTTTTGATAGTATTGCGTGGGATACCCTGTATAAAAAAAATTTAAAAATATTCAGAAATTAGCTAAAATTAGAAAATTTAAAAGAAAGATATAATAAAGGGTAAAGGATTATAAATTTTTAGTAAAAATATATACATTTTTAATACTTCCAATTATTATTATTATATTCTAAAGATATTAATTTTAATAAATATTATAGAAAATTGTCAATAAATATTTTGAATATTATTCTCATAATTCTATGTCTTCGATGTAATTTGATAGTAACATTAAAAAAAAAAGTCATTTAACAATTTTTCATACGTACATATATATATATATATATATATCTTAAATTTGAAATTCTCTGACAAGAAAAGTTCTTTAGTCATCTTAATTACTATCACATGAAGTATGAAATACGATGGGAAGGCACAAAAGGATCGTATCTAATATACCACTCACTTGAAATGGCGTTACAGTCCAAAGAGAGAAAGATTAGCATAAAGTTAGCAGAGCATTTGATACGTATATGTTCACGCGAAAGTTAAGTTGGCTCGTGCTACCGGCCTTCAAGTCCCAAGATACTCTGTTCCAGTTTCGTCACATTTCGATAGTAGCTTAATACCGTATTCCGACATCATCGACACCACTAGACAGATTCTGGCTCTTCACGAATTTCATGGATATTGTTCTAAATTCATAAAAATTAATCTGTAACTTCTAAAGTCACTGTTTCATGAAAAGATTCTTATTTCCTAAAGTTTCTAAAATTTATAGAAATCAGAACTATTAGAACAAAGTAGATTTGAATCTACTTGAAACTTTGATTCAAATGTTACTTTTGATAAAAAGAGTCTTATTTTCTAAAATTTCTTAAATTTATGGAAATTACTTCAGATTATACAAATAACGATTAGCTCCGTTTTACAAATGTTAATTATGTTAATAATTATGTTAAAATGTTAATTAAATGAAAAAAAACTTTTCGAACTTTCTTAACTCGTACATTTCGAAATTTCTTAAATTCGTAAAATTATTTTTACATATTCAATCACTCTCATTATCACTCTCATCTTATTAAATTTCACAAATATTATTTGAAATTTACGAAGATTAATATCTGAACTCTAAAATGTGTTTCATAAAAAAAAAAATAGAAATTATAATGAAAATGATAAACACTTTTAAAATTAAAATTTTATTTAAAAAACTTGTGCCTCGAAATGTTATAAATTATTAAACATTAATAATAGTTGACGTACTTTACTGTAAATTATTGTTACTATTATTTTAAAATTTATGAAATATTTAATTTATAATAAATAAAATGAATATTTCTATGCACCAAAGAAACCTCAAATTCAAAAATTTATATATATATATATATATATATATATTAAAATTTAATATTAGAAAACTACTTTATATATATAAAAAATATATAAAGAAAAAATATGTATATCGGAAATACTTAAGTATATTAAAAAATCTCCAATTTTATTCAAAATAAAAACTGTCATTCTTAATAAACTCCTTAAACTGTCAAATCAAATTATCTTAATTTTTTTATTTAAATTTACAACCAATTTATTTAAACTTACAATTAAATTATCTTAATTTTTTATTTAAACTTACATTTGGTTTTGGAGACATGGTAAAGGAATTGAGCGAAAATTAACAAAACTCTCAGAAGATAAGATCTTTATAGCAAAGATGAAACAATGAGATACGAACATGATCTAGAAAAAGAATCGTTAGTATAGCCTCGGGATACTGACTCGCGCTACTTTTATCTGCTTGAGTTATCAAGTTTTATGCGTACCAGTATTCTGACGTTATTAGCGAGCCTCAAAAACTTCCTCAAAGCTTTGTCATTGTCGTGAATAACAGATGATAATTCCATCCTCCTTCTTTTCGTCATTTTTCACCAAATCGATTGGCTTCTTTCGATTTTTGTACTGCTGCCTTTCTATGTTATTTTTAAGAAAATATAAAAAGTTGAGTGTACTTCTTTTTTATTTAGATGAGATCGGTAGTATGGTAACTGACTCTTTAATATGTATTTAAATCTGCTAAATATCACATGTAGATAATTCGAGTGTTAATAACGGTATTAAAATAAAGTTGCAAACTTATGAAATTAAGATAAGGATTCTTGTAATGGCTGTTATAATTGAATGCTAACATTGGTACTCAATCTAGCGAGTAGTTCTTAATTTATTTATCTGAATTTGTCTTTCATTCGACAGAAAATAAATTATGATTAATTGTAATTTCCTTTTTCTCGATTGAGATATGATTGATTGATTGTTCTTTTCTCTTTCAATGGAATCTATAACATAATATAATAATTTCCCATTATTTTTGAAAATTAAAATAAAATCACAAACTAATACAAATCTAATACAAAAAATTTTAAAGATTTGAAAATATTCAATAAATTATTTCAAATTAATGCAATATTACATATTAAAAAATAATTTTCAAATAATATATTTCTATTATTTCTACATTATAAAATTTCAACTATGTTTGATATAAATGATTATGATGTTTTTCTGCCATTTGAAACTTGAATTCTAGATTACAAATTATTTATTCATAAATTATTGTATGCATTGTATAATATAATCACCGTATTTTGAAAGATTAAGTTACAAAAGAAGAATAAAGTTCTTGAGTTCAAGTGTTACACCTCTAATGAAACTGAAGTACCTTATTTTTAACGACTTTCTAAATTTTTCATTTGCAAATCAAAACTCGCACACTTTCAAATCTTACTAACTCTGGTTAACAGTACTTTTCATAAAAGGCACGAATTACAGTGAATCCACATAACGAGCGATTTAATATATCTGCTGTTGAACATGAAAGAGAAATCCATCAGCAAAGCAACTGACATCTTTTAACAGCACACACTAATCTGATAGAAACTTCTTCGAAACCGTGGACGTGCTCTATCGAATTGCAATTGCAATTGCAGCTACCTCGAATTTACTACCGCGAGTACAATCGCATTAGATATGAACAGCACTAGTGCCGGGAGAGCAAGTTTGTAATGATAGAATAGGAAGGTCTGGTCGCTCGAGACTGTATCCATACTTTACCGCTATAGCAGGTAATACGGTGTGTCGCGGTACACGCATCGAAACGCAAATGGGAAAAGAGAGGATCGGAAAGGGTGGCGATAGTGATAACAAAGTGCATTAGAAATGAGGGTGAATTTAACTTTGATCACGGTACCACTGCGTAAAAATATTCTACTTTTGTCTCTGCCTTCAGCGTTTTTCATTACTTGGAAATACTCGATTAACACAACTCTAGGATCAAACAGAGATCGCGAAGACATTTGAGCATATCGTAGAAATTACAATCTGCGAAAATAATAATCATTCTACGTAGAAATTCTCTCGAGACTTCCAATTACAAACTGGAGAACGTAACGCGATAGAGAACTCGGTTGAAAGAAATATCAACGCTCGTTGGTAAGAGTGTAATTGCGAAAGCAAAATACTCGTCTAACGACGAAGAAAATAATTACGCCTGGATGCGAGAATTAAAAAAACCTTGCAATTTTTGCGCCAGGTATTTTTTTCACGCTTACGCGCCGAAAACTGGTTGAATAACGCGAAGAGTAGATTTACAACTGATTAGAGTGTTTCCTCTGCAACGCATCACGTATTTTACGCGCGTGCATCTGTATTTGTGCAAGATCGTTCATTTCAAATGGATTGAACGAAATTCTTCTATACTATTTCTGTGTATTAATGAACAGTTTGATAATGAATAATAATTATTCCAAGTTTTTCTCAATTAGAAAAATCTAGAACAATTGTGTCGGATATTAAAACCAGATGTTTAAAAACTATTTATATTTTATCCAATCGAGTCATGCAGACTCGAGGCGAATAGCAGAATTAGAGCATTTAATTTCATTATAAACAATATATATATATATATATATATTTTTTTTATCGACCAAACGAGGAATTTAGAAACTTGTTTCTGTTTAAAAGAAATTCTAAAGAAAACTTACATTTGGATTAATTTAATAAAGAAATTAATTTAATAGAGGAGATTATTAAAAAATTCATAAAGGAAGAAGCAGGATAGTTTTTCGACAAACTAAATGTTTTTATCAATTGAAAATACCCAAAGAAAGGAAATATGATAATTTTTAATTAGAAAGAGAAAATATACTATAGATTTAGTTGAAAGGAGAAATTTATTAGGAATTTATTGTAGATTTTAATGTAATTTTATTATATATTAATATATTATTTCAATTTAATTAATATAATTTCCACAATCAATTATTTTTGATTCTGACAAGTTATTATGATTTGATAAGAACTCAAGCTATCATATGTTTATGAAACCGACACACTTCTAACATCATCACCATTATTGAACAGCTAGATGTTGCAGCAAGTGAAAATTTATGGTCATTATTCCAGCTTTGAACAGATATGACCATGCACGTGCACGAATTTAGGTTTATATAATGGCCTGCCGTATAATTTAGAATGGGTTATGAGATCACAGATTGTGTATAGGGAAATATTACAACTATGATTTCAAACCTTTATTCAAACCGAAATTAATTCACAAAAGCATTGTCCATGTTTCTGTATGTGCTCTGTATTTTTGACATATTCCATATAATCTTACTAAACGTGATTCTATGTTTTCTATGTGATTATATGCAGTAACTCAGTAGAATAAAACAGTCAAGCTCGCATGCGTTAGATTTTATGAAGCAAAGAAAATTTGATTTTCTTTTATCTACAATTTTTAAATGTTTGTAAATTATATCAATATTTATAGAATCGATAATGTTTTGAGAATTTGCATACTATTGGAGAAATAATTCAAAACTCTCAATATCTACATAAATAAAACCGGAAATTAAATTTACATTTTTTTCTTGGAATTTCCCACCAAATTGATTGGAAATTATCTCAATTAAGTTCACAGATTAAGAGTGGCACACAAATATATACATGTAATTATTAATTATTAATTATATATTAATTACATTCTTGTTACAACCTACTGAAAACCATAGACGTCCGCCTGATGAATCATTTCGATGATAATTTTGGGTAGTTATCGCATTTTACATGAAACTTAAATATTCACGAATGAGACTAACATTGAACAAAATAACAAAAATTTCGTTGTAATAGAAACAATTCTTTTCTCGAGTTAAAAAAGTACCATTCTAATATATGTAGACATAGAATGGTACATTGAGATACAAATTTTCTAGATACAAGGAAAAAGAGAAGAATTGTTTCAATTATTATGATGAAATTTTTAAACTATTTGACTACATTTCTGTTTATAAATATTTCATCACTTTTTATAATTTGTTGCATTTAAATGGAAGTAAAATGGTAATTACGGAATTTTAATAAAAAATACATTATGACATGTACTCACAAAAATTGTTCAAAATTTATATCAGAATCTTATCCATTGAGTCCTTCAATTATACAAGGTTCAATCTAATTCAAGAAATTCAATTCCGGGTTCAATGTTTTCTACTTGAACTCCCATCGATAACGTTCCAATCTTCGCTGTACCTTTAAAAATTCACCGGGTTAGTGAGCGATTTGAAACGTTTTTAGTTCATTGCGATCGGTTGGTACAGGTGCATTGCACGTGTAAGACGCGCATGCATCTTCAGGCCTATTCTCCACGTGTGTGTTTATCTTTGCACGTTCAGCGATCCCCTTCTCTCTTATGATGCAAAAATAAGGAAAGGGGAATCAGAGAGAGAGAGCGAGAGAGAAGGAAGAAAAGGAAGAAGAAAAGGATAAGAAGGAAGAGGAAAAGAGAGACCTAGAGTCGGTCCCAAGGGATACGTAGTGCTGTGCCATGGCCCGAGGCAGCTCGTCACCTGGGACAACCTTATATCGGAGAAGTACAGTCGCACCGAGAAAGTGCCATTGTACCTAAAGCCATTCGAGAACAACCGCGATTCCTGCCTCGAAACGATACACTCTTATAAACGATCTACAAGCTTAAAATTATACAGAAATGGAACAGTATATTTGATTGCTTATTGGTTGAATTTTTTTCACTAAAATCACGTGTATGCTGAGAATCGTTAAAACAAATCTTGAAGAAATAGTGAAAAGTATAATTGAATTTTGAGATTACAGATTACAGATTAATTATTACATCGAACTAATATTATTAATGAAATTTTACAAAAAAAAAATCATAAGCTTAAGACAATACAAACTGTGTACGAGTAACTTTTTTGGAAATTAAATAGCGTATTTTGTTTATTCGCTTATTTAGCGGAAATTTTTTAAAAAGAAATCTTTAATAAGAAATGGCTAAATTTTAACTTGAATTTTGGAAAAAGTTAGACCTTTTATTAGACTACATAATATTATTAATAAAATTTTATAAGTTATACGGTTTAAGTTACAAGTGATTATTAGAAAAAGTTTTTAAAAAATAGGAAAGAGTAATCTAACGCTAAATTTAAAAAATAGGATAATATTTATATCTTAATTTATATTTTAACAAAATTTTGCACGTTATTAGTAATAATGAATATTCTTCCTAATTAAGTACTGTTTATTAGTTGGAAATTTTGTGGATATGATGATGTGAATTTTGAAAATTGTCAACTCTTAACAATTAATAATTTTATAATTATGTATAAGTTAATGTGATAATATGATAATATAATTATTACTAACAAAGATTTTCATATTTTTATATTTATTAACAATTTTCAATTTTTAATTAATTCTTTCACAATGTTCTCATTGAACTTATTCTTAAAATATTTGGATTCCTATGTTTCTTGCAAAGCATTCTGTTAAATTGTTTACAGAAACAATATATTAACTATGAAAATCATTCACAATACATATTCTTAATCAATCTCTATAAACCGAAAACATTTCTATAAAATAATTTCTATAAAATAATTTATTTATAGTAAATATGAAGCTTTTAGCAACAAATCTTTTGCTTTCATTAATCCTTTCACTACATCAATGAAATATTTAAACCATCAATATTATGTATTCAAATCATTAACTTACTATGACTTAATATGCTAATGTATTTTAAAAATAATTAGCTGTAAGAGATATTAATAACTAAAAACAAGTGACAATGATATCTTCAAATGAACATATTGCTGTTAATTGAAATTCACAGACATCAATTGAAAACAACAATATTACTAAAGTTTCTCCATGAGATATCCAAGCTCAAGCTTTTTTTAAAAATCCTCAAAAATTTTTCCTCTCCCAAAACTCCATGATCAAATGACTTATACCTAATCCAAAAATATTAACTCATTAAATGTGGATAAAAGCCGAAAACAAAAAGATGAAATAATTAAACAACTAAAAAACAACCGAAAGAAAAGGAAAGAATGTATAACACGAATGGGAGGAAAAAAAATGTGGCGAGAGATGGAGAGAAATGAGGAGTAACGTTGAAGTACAGGTTGAAGAAGGACGAGGCAGCGAGAAGGGATGGTCGAAAGGGGGTGATGGTAGGAGGATGGAAAGTGCGAAGAGGCAGCGAGGCCAGATCCCACGGGACTCTGTGCTCTCCTCTGGCGCTGCCAGCACTCCGGGAACGCGAAAGAGTGGCAAAGGGGTGAACGGGGGGGTGCAAAGGGATGGTAGGCAGTGGGTGGTGAATGGAAGGGGAAGAGGGAGAACTAATCAGCTCGACGCATGCGCACTGGGTTGCTCCGTTGGTCTCTCGGGATTCCCCTGTCATTCCCCATAATATACCCTCTCGCCCAGCTCCCCTCGCGTGTTCTCTCCTCTGTCCCTCCCACCAGCCTTCCATCCACCTTCTTCCTCATCCCTGAGCGCCCTCTTTACCTCCGTGTCCTGTTCCTCCTGCACCTCTTGGATCTCTCACATCGTATGGCTGTACCAGCTACAGGACTTTCTAACTTCCCACGGGAAAATAGAGAACTTTCTCTCTTTCTCTCCTATCCTCTCCCTCTTTCTCTCTCTCTTTCTCACTCCCCTTTTCTTTTCTTTCTTTTTCTTGGATGTTTACTATCTCGATATTTTAGCAAGCTTTTATTTTTAGTTTTTAAACTTTTTTTAGTTTTCATTTTGGAAACTCGCTGTTTGGATTGATGAATCCATTTATCGATTTGGAAAAGTCGAAAAATGTTCGTTGAAACATTGATTTAGATACTTTTTGTTGAGACACTTTTCGTTGGTTTTTCTGCACAGAAATCATATCTCGTTCTGTTTCGAATTATTAGGTTCAAAAGTGAGTAAACAAAGTTACAAATTACTGTTGTAGATTTTGACGTCAATCTGATTTTGATGAAGGTTGTTAAAAAAGTTGAGGAATTTTTGTTTGATTCTAGAATTTGAAATTTCTTGGATGTTTTGTAAGTTGTTTTAACTTTGGCAATGTTATACGGATAAGCTATTTTATTTTTAATAAAATAATTAAATAATCGTAGAATCGAATGAATTATTGTTGACTGTATAACTTCATTCAGGAACTAGATATTCGTAGAATGCTCCACCTATCTAAAATATATTATTTTATTGAGAAAGTCAAATCAAAATTTGAATCTAATTTTAAAACACTGAAAGGAACAATTTTCTTTATTTATAAAAAATAGAATAACAATGAATCATCATTTCTAGTTTTGATATGAAAGTTAGGAAACAATAATTGTTACAAGTATAATATTACAGTAATAAAATAAAAATTGAACGTATAAATTAATTTTGTGAATTTGTATTTATTCATTTCTATTTTAGTTAAAATATTTTCTCGTTGCAGATATTTTAAAAAATACCATCTTCATTTACGGAATTTCATATTTAGCCAATGGAGATTTTAATGATTAAATTTATGTATATCACGTGACAAATGACAGTTTTATTTTGTCAAAAAAGACAAGTTTACATTACACAATTAATATAATAGCACATGCACACACACAAAATAATTTAAATAAATACAATAAAATTTAGAAGAAATAATTAAATAAGAATGAAATAAAATAAATAAGATAAAATTAGAAAATAATAAATATAGCTCGATATTTATTGAGAAGAGAATAAATGAAATGAAATCCGAAAATAATAGATATAGTTTTAAGTCATATAGTGATTTAATAATGAAGATAAGAATGATTCCTTAAAAATCGTCAAATAAAAACGTCGAGTTGGTGTTTGTGACGAATTGAAATCTCTAACATTAAGAAAATGGGGGATCTCGGTTCTCCCAGTGGAAAGAGGTCGGAAGGTCCTCCAACCTGATGGTGGGCGACGAAAAATGAGAGGAAGATAGGAAGATTATGCGAAAGCTGTTCGGGAAGTCGTGTCTTTTCTGTCTGTTAAATAATGCTGATGAGTACGAACATATTTATTCCCAGAACGAAGTTCTAATTTCTTCAAAAATATATAATAAAATACAAATTAATATTACAAACATTAATTTAAAAAAAACTCTCGTCAAGTGTGAAAAATTTTATCAATTAAAATAAATTTTTCGGAGTACTTTGATGTTTAATACAATCATTTTATATTTTCTCTTTTAGTTTCTCACGATTTATCAATTAGTTTATTCTTTTTTCATTTAACAGTTAACACAAATTTTTGTGAAAATGATTAAATGAGTATATGAGTATCTACATAAAATGATTATATGATTTTTGTAAATGAATAATGAAAATAGGTACAAAATACACCTATTTATTGCAATTTCTAAAATATAACTACATTTTAATATAAAGTATCGTAGCTTGAATTCGTAAAGATTAATGGCGAAAATGATTGCCACTTGATTGTCAAGTATTTGACAATTACGTTTATAAATTATAAATATTTACTACAAAATATTTTGAGTATACAAGAGTTACAAAATTTGAAAAACCTAATCTATTAATTGAATTATTATACAGGGTGTTCCCGGGTTAAATCGCCAAAAAGTTACGATCGTAAAACAAATTTTTCTTCTATAAGTATGCTCGTAAACGCATTCATCAAGAGATATTTACTACTAAAGTTGTAGGACTTAGTAACGTATGCCATCGAAATAATTCAGATTTATTACGTATATTACTAAAGAAAATTGTTGTATTTATTATTAAAAATAATTGTAATTATTACATATGTTGTTCAAAATGATTACATTCAGCTTGGAGACAAGCGTTACACCTATCAATAACAGAAGAAGTAGCCGATTGACACTGTACGCCTATTATTTCGTTACACGCTTGCATTATTCTCAATTTTAATGTTTCAATGTTTGTTTAACAAATTGATGTTACCGGAAAAAACTCCATTGAAGTTAGTTCCGGAGAATTGACAGCTCTAGCACGAGCGATCCATCTTCCGGGAAAAAGAATATTAACCACTTGCGCTGGCAACCGATTGCGGACCATAACGAGTGACCAAATTGTATACAATAATTCGTCGCTTTCTTTTTGAACTCGTCGGTATGATATTACTAAATTTATTATTTGTTTTGCCTGGGTTATACTTAAATATACTTAAAATTGAGAAAATATCGCAATTTTGGAACAAAAGAATTCTTGACGTGCGTGGCACGTCATTCCAGCGCAAGAGGTTAACTCTTTTCGCTGGCAACTGATTGCGGACCATAACGAGTGACCAAAAACCGTATGCAATAATTCGTCGCTTTCTTTTTCTTTTGAACTCGTCGGTATGATATTACTAGATAGCAATTATTGAGAAGCAACAAATTTATTATTTGTTTCATCCGGGTTATACTTATATATACTTAAAATTGAGAAAATATTGCAATTTTGGGACAAAAAATTCTCGACGTGCGTGGCACGTCATTCCAGCGCAAGAGGTTAAACTCTTTCAGCTGGCAACTGATTGCGGACTATAACGAGTGACCAAAAACCGTATGCAATAATTCGTCGCTTTCTTTTTCTTTTGAACTCGTCGGTATGATATTATTAGATAGCAATTAATGAGAAGTAATAAATTTATTATTTGTTTTACTCGGGTTATACTTAAATATACTTAAAATTGAGAAAATATTGCAATTTTGGGACAAAAAATTCTCGACATGCGTGGCACGTCATTCCAGCGCAAGAGGATAAACTCCTTCAGCTGGCAACTGATTGCGGACCATAACGAGTGACCAAAAACCGTATGCAATAATTCGTCGCTTTCCTTTTCACCTTGTCGGTACGTCACTGGATAGAAATTACTAAGAATAAATTTATTATTTGTTGTTGCTTGGGTTATATTTAAATATACTTGAAACTGAGAAAACATTGCAATTTTGGGATAAAAAATTCTCGACGCGCGCGGCACATCATTTCAGCGTAAGTTAAATTCCTTTACCATCCAATCGAAAGCACAAGGAATGTTTTCTACAAGATCATAATAATCATTGGCCAAAAATTCGAAAAATCCATTCGCATTCGAGCGACTTGGTAGAAAATGAGGCCCGATTAAAGTATTGTTGAGTATACCTAACCACACGTTACATTGAAAACCGGATTGCTCGAGGATTTTCTTGTGACCAAATATGACTGTTTCTTTGGTTGAGTACCTTGCCTAGTAAGCTTATCTGTCCCAATAATTTTAATCGGAAATTGTGGCTCATTGCTCGTTTGGAGCAAAATACTTTTCTGCGTGATATATCAGATGGTAATAAATTTTGGACACGCTGAAGGAGAAAAGGATAACGTCTGTCCACTACAAGTATCTTCCATATCACTGTGTAATGAAATTCCTAACTCACAGATCTTCGGACACTTGTTGATGAGTTGCGATCGAAATGTTGATGATTAAATGAGTTCATTTCGCAACGGTGCAAAAACTCCTTCAGCTCGGGATTCCACATTAACTGATCCAGTTCGCTTGAATCTTTGATTAAAGTTAAAGAAAATATCTTTTTTATCTTCTCCTTGGAAATCGCACAGCACATTTACGACGAGCAGCATTGGCATTTCCATCGCAGAATCAGTACACATACGAGGCATGATTAGTTGATTAGTTTACTCTACCGAAGTATTCAGTAAACTAACAGTTACTCAGAACAAATGAAAGGAGCTTTGTTTGCAGTGCAAACATCAACACATTTCTTTGATCTTGAAAACACAGATATTTCAATGTTATCCATTTCTAACTCTTAATAAATTTAGAAGTAAATATCTCTTGAAGGAAGCATTAGCGAGCATACATCCAGAGGAAGAATTTGTTTGTTTTGGGGTCCTAAATTCTAAGTTTGGCGATTTAAAACCCTGTATATATTCTTTAACATGCATAACATATCTCTGACATAATTCTCACTAAATATAGAAGCTTGTTAATATAATGTAAAATTAACAATAATTGTACAAATTACAAAACACTGTATATGTACGTTGTATGTGTTAAATAGTTAACGCAACGATCAACAAATAGCAGCCTTCTTTCCAACTCTCCTGAATCATTTCCAAAAACAGAGATATCCTCTGCATAAATTTAATCCTCAAAAAAAGTCCAACAGCATGTCTTTTTGTTAACCTAATTGACGAAAGGAAAATTCGAAATAAAGCAAAATCGATAAAGAAACACAAATGCGAAAATGTTCGAATAATTGAAACCTGACTCACTTGCAATAGAAACTCTTTCCATGGGTAGGAAAAGAAAGAAAAGAACAAACGGAAACTTCGATATTCTTTCGTTGATTATTGATACAAGGCGTTAACCTATCTCATCTCTACGATCTTCAAGATGAAATATTCTCAGGATAATTATCGTTGTATTATTATTTTTACATTCTATTAACTAACTATTAGAAAAAAATCAATGTATATTTTGTTTGTATAAATGATCAATTTTAAAAGTTCATAATTCTTTAATAAATATTTGAATATTAACTTTTAATTGTTATTTAGCGAAGTTTAGAACCTACTAGAACCTAAAAGTTTTAAGGTCCTTCAATATCTTTCGAACGTAACTTAAGAATTGAAAAGCCACAAAACTAAATAGTTAGGAATTCACACACATCAGTCTAAATTTTTTGAAATCTAAGAGTTCTAAAAATTTATTAAGTGATATACCAAGATCTCACGGCTCAAAAATTTCAGCAATTTAAAAATTTCGTGATCCTGTAATCAACATTATGAATACTCAAAAATCTTGGCAATTCTAAAATTTGTATTAATTGACATTCTCTCGCTTGATCAAAGAATTCCAAAATTCTCGAATCGACACTTCAAAAATTAAATATTCCAAAAGTTCAGTAATCTTCATAAATCAATTCGGAATTCTTTCCGAAATTTAAACCAAAGATTCTTGAAAAAAAATTTAACACTCTAAAATTTCAGTACCAAACTAATTCAAGCTGCTTTGAACCTGAAAACTCGAAAATCCGAATCGATATTCTACAAGCCCTAAATACCCTAAACGTGGTACACCGTCATCTTCAACTATCCAATCCTCGATTACGCTGTTTCATCAAGAAGCAACGACGAGTTAATAAACACAGCTGGAAAACTCGTACCGCTAACGTTGCGTCATTTTATTCCTCCGTAATGAGCAGCAATGGAACTTCCAAGCAAGAAAGATAGATATAGAAACCGTGTATTAAAGAAACGGAGGAGCCTCGATGTTTCCACTCGAGTAGCAACGGCAGCCACACTGTATACCGTTCTATACGAAAGAAAAAGCGAATAAGAGAGCTAGAGAAGGGAGCGAGTGGAAAGGAGAGAGAAACCATCGAGGCATCTCCCTTGGGAGTCGGCGGCCTCCTCTGGGATACAACCTCGTTCCGAGCTTCTCCAAGCCGGTTTTACCTTGGAGTATAAAGCGGACGCAAGTACACTTGGCGAAAGGTAAGCTGAAATAATAATCGGCTGGTACAGGGAAGAACGGATAAAAGTCGGATCTCGCTTCTCCTCGGGGAGGAAGAGCAGATATCTCTCTCGGATATGCGGAAAAGGAAGGAATCTTTCGTTGCGAGCGGTTGTTGCTTCTTCGCCGTTGCCAGTATGGCTTGGGTTATGTAAGAACAGCCAACAAAATTTTATGGGGTCGAGGATTGCCAGAATTGTTAGGTGAGATTATACGAGGCTTCTTCAGTTCCCCGTGTAAACGCAAGGAAGTGCTAAATGCTAGAAATTTGTTTCAAGAACGTCATGGAAAAGAACTGATGAGTGTGGCGGATTTTGTGGCGGGTTTATTTAAATTGAAGAATTTTTATTATTTCAGTTGAATATTTGATTAACAGAAGCGAGAAAGTTGTATACTCACGATGAATGAGAGAGTAAAAAAATTAATGGATAAAAGTTGTCCTTTAGTGAAGAAGACGAGCGACGTTTTTTTAGATTTAGATTGATTTAATTTAAAGAAATTCCATTATATTATTTGAAAATCAATGGGAGTTAAAATGCTGTATGTTTATGTTAATGAAATTTGAAAATAAAGGAACTTGGATTATATTTTACTTGAATTAGCATAGTATTGAAATTACTGGTATTTTAAGCTTTTAGAATGTTTCCATGCAATTATTGAAGTGTTACAATTTTTGGTATATCTAGATATTAAATACTGAATTGATCGAATTGCGTTTATAGATATAATCGTCAAAAGGCTAGAATATTTAATTTTAGTTTAAAAAATTGTTTCAGAATCTTTAATCATGACTTTTGATACCAGTTGCAAATATACTAGAATGTTTAACTATGGTTCTTCAAATAACTATTGTTCTTCAATAACTATAATTTTATAATCCTGAAATCTTATTGAAAGATTAAAAACAAAATGTTACACTCCAAAATATCCAAAATTGCACGAGTTTATTTCGATGCGATATAATTCGCTTAATCAAAATTTATCGCTTTATTAGCTTCAACGTTTCATCGTTACGAATGGACAATTTTTCGGTTAATGTCCCATTCATTGTCAAGCATAATGACTTTTATGCAATTTTTTCTTTTTCTTTTTTTTTTTTATTTATAGCTACACAAACATGTTGTAGCAAACTACGCAATAAAATGAAAAGAAATAGAATGACGTATTGAGAAAACATTCAAGGTCTATATCACTAAGGTACTATTGTTCCCTAGCTATACTATCAAAAGGATATATCGATATAACAAGCATGGTTGGATCACCTTTGCCACCTGAGCCCCTATTACCATTCTGAAAGGAATTGCTCCGGCTAGCAATTCTTCTCCACCCCATATACTATGTACCACGTGCGTGACTAGAAATATCCCTTACTAGTCGCTTAACGATACTACGTATAGGCTATCACCATCAAATAGATATAGTTAATAATGGATAATGGTCAAATTTAATCGTTATTAAATCGATATTTCAAGAATTATAATCATGTTAATTCATACTTGTGCATTTTAACTGTTGAATATTATAAATAGAATCTTACTAGTCGCTTAACGATACTACATATAGGCTGTCACGATCAACTAAATATAGTTAATAATGGATAATGGTCAAATTTAATCGTTATTAAATCGATATTTCAAGAATTATAATCATATTAATTCATGCTTGTGCATTTTAACTGTTGAATATTAAAATTAGGTTAATATTAAAATAGATATAGTTAATAATGGATAATGGTCAAATTTAATCGTTATTAAATCGATATTTCAAGAATTATAATCATGTTAATTCATACTTGTGCATTTTAACTGTTGAATATTATAAATAGAATCTTACTAGTCGCTTAACGATACTACATATAGACTGTCACGATCAACTAAATATAGTTAATAATGGATAATGGTCAAATTTAATCGTTATTAAATCGATATTTCAAGAATTATAATCATGTTAATTCATACGTGTGCATTTTAACTGTTGAATATTATAAATAGAATCTTACTAGTCGCTTAACGATACTTAAACGTTATTAAATCGATATTTCAAGAATTATAATCATGTTAATTCATACTTGTGCATTTTAACTGTTGAATATCACAAATAGAACATTATATAGAATTTATATTTAAACTCTATATACTGGTATAAATCAATTAGTATAATAATCGAAAGAGGAGGAAAAATTAAAATATATAACTTTATAAAGATTTAAGTAATACTTTATAAATATGTAAGTCATAAGATAATAATTTAAATAATTCATTCAAATTTTACGTTTTTAATTTAAATTACATTTCGGACATTTAATGTTCCTCATCGTGTAAAATGTAGATGAGAAAATGAAATTATCCCCATGTTTTATAATCATCGTTTCAAAACAATATTTATCATTTTAAAAAACACATAAGATGCAGCAGATGTACACTTCCGCAGAGGTTCTATTACTCTTTCTTGAAATTTATGATGCTGACAATTAAAAGGAAACTATTGAGCAAAAGCTTGAGCAAAGTAACCTAAAGGATGCAGCCGAGGATTTAATTTCCTCAATTTCTTCCTTCCCATCGTCCAACATATGTAACGTATCGAGGACAAATTTCAAGCGATCGAGATGAAAACGATCTCGTTGGGAAAGCAAAGACGTGCGTCGAAGATGCACACGTGACACGCGGAAGAATCCTTCGGGACAAAGGAATCCCATATTCATAGGGTCTAAGGTGAGTGGTACGTTTCTTGAACGGCGACTACGAACAATGACGATATGTCTGAACGCATTGTTGCGTCGTGAGGCAATGTCCCGCGAGGACTGATAAAAGTAATGCACCAGAATGCGGCAGAATGTACCGACCGTGCTTCCCTCAATTCCTGGCCCATTGTTACATCTACATAACGATAGTCGTCTGCCGGCAGTGCTTCATTATCCCGAGTATATTCGATGCTCTGTAGAAGTAGATGCTCGTGAAAACCGATTCTTCCTTCTCTCTGGGTTAACACGTTACTATATCCAACTAAAATTAACACTAAAGCTAACGAACGGTACCGAATCCAATAAGACGACGAAATATCTGATATAACCGTCTGTAACTTTTTGTTTGGTAGCAAACGATAGAAACAATTATAAAAGTGTACAATAAGTTATAAAATTATAGTGATGATTTTTATATTATTTTTTGTGTTTTCGTGTTTTTGTAAATCAAATTACTAATTTTGTCTATTCATTGCCTTTGCCAATTAAAGTTCCTGCGAGCATTTTATAAATGGTCACATTTCAAACTACCAAAAGGTAGGTTTTATCTACCAATAATTTAACAAATAATGAACACTAAATCTAAAATTTATAGAGAAATCTCGACAATGTAAAATCTACAGAATCCAGAATCCATCTTACCTTCCGAATGTCGACTGAAAGCTCTCTGCAGCTCTTCTTCTTCCTCTTCTTCCTCTTCATCCTCTGTAAAAAGAAAAAAAAATTCCATATCATAAATCAACGATTCGTAGTGATATAATATAATATTCTACAGATTAAGATTAATAATATTACATAACATTCAATGACATTACTAATAATTCCTATTTAAAAAGAAATACTACAAACAAACAAAAGTAAAATAACGAAAATCCAGTTAACCGTCTAAATTTAACATAAACGTTGGCTAACGACGAGAAAGTATTTAGTAACACTCACGCTTAATTCCCGTTGTCTCATTATCCTGCTCGGTTACCTCTAGGACATTCTGCTCGTTCCCGTCGTCCCACTCTTCGTCTCCTGTGGAGAGACAAGCAACCATTAATTCCGTTTCATTTGCATATCAGCCTCGAAGAATAAAATCTGTATTTGCGAAGGAAAGAAGAAAAAAAAGATGAGGAAGAAAAGAGCAGCAACGAGCTACGAAATTGTAATTCTTCTCCCTTTGGAGCATGTGAACATTGCATTCCATAAGATACATGTGCATACAGGGTGCCTCAAGCAACTGTAACTAAAATAAAGACAAACTTGACATTATATAAATTTATGAATTTTGTATTTGAATGGTAATTCATTCTTTATATTATTTGTTTGTTGATAAACAAATTCAATCGACATGTAAAAATATAATAAAATAGGCAAAGTATTCAGAATTGTACGAAATGTTCCAATTTTTATTTTGAGATCGAGAAGAGGAAAATTATATGTAGAAAAATAAACCGAAAATACAAAACAAATTTTTCTCATGTGACGCTCAAGAAGGTTTTCAAAATTCAGAAAATCGAGTTTGAAGATTTGTCAGATATACTTGAAGTATTTCATACTTGAAAAGAGCGAATAATCGACAGAAGATTATTATTTCTTAAATCGTTTTGTTTTCGACAAAATTAAAACTTCAACATTTATCAAGTATACGCGCACCAAGGCAATTTTTAATAAAACATATTTTCTTGGAAATAAAATCTTAAACTGAAAATTTTATTCTACATATTTTATTCTACTTATTCTTATAAATATGTATGTAAAATATACTCATATCGATTATTTATTCTTAACTAGTATGAAATTAATTAAGTTTATATATACTTGAAAAAAATTTGAAACAAGTTTTTCTCGAAAACATAGTTTCAACTGAAAAAAATGTTATTCTTTTTTTTTTATTATTTTTGTATGTAGAATCATTTCTTTTCTGATTATGCCATGAAAACTGGGACACCCTGTAATATTTTGAGGATGAACCAAATTTCTATACACTGAGGATGAACAAAAAATTTCTCTCGTTGCATAGGTATAACAATCCTATAAAAAAAGATAAAACACACGGATTTTATTTACAATTGGAAATTTTTTATTTACAATTGTATCATCTTTTAATGAAGAAAGCAAATGAAATAAGATCAAGTCTTTCTTCGCAAATTAACCAATTATAAGTTTAAATTCCAAATAAATAAATATAAAAATACAGTACAAAGCAAAATTAAATGGTAAATTAAATATAGTATAATAAATTAAAAATAAAATACATCTTTTTTTAAATGTTACTTTATACTTTTGCACGTACTAATTATTTTTCTTTAGCTTCTAAGGAAAGAATGTGCTAATGTATGTATATGCATCTCAGATCACTGTATTGTTCCAGTATGTCTTCATGCAGAGTGTCCCAGATTTAAGATGCCAAACTTTATCAATATATTTTATAGGTCTAAATAAGAAAGAAATTATATAATCCCTTGTTAAAGAATTAGATAAATTATTTAGTTCTTTAACATTAAAGTTAAACAAAACAAAAATACGAATTTGGAAGGAACTTAAAATTACTATTGGTAGAAATAATTAGTATTAGGTGATTAGTAATGATAATTAATATTAATTTAATGACTGCAGATAATAAAGCTCGCATAAAACTATATATGCAAATATTGTTTAACTATTTTCTTCAAATTCCGTGTTTTTTATAACTTTTAAATTTATAATTTTTTAATGAAGTATTAAACAATCTATGTTTACATAACTTTTTTTTTTTATTTAGACCTATATAGAATATATTGATAAAGTTTGTCACTTTTCGGGACACCCTGTATATACGTGTGTATGCATGTAAATGAATATGAATTCCAAGTTACACGGCGAGAAACGATTAATAATAATACGCTTTTTGCAGACTGTTCAGCAGCGGATGAACAAGATTTGTGCGCCGAATGTAACGACGCGAATAAGTTTAGCTTTAACGAACTACGTTTCATAGTGAAATACTGGATGGATGTGTAAGGTACAAGTAAAATTATTAATGATACATTATTAAACTAAACTAATTAAAATAGATGATTCTTTTCGTCAAGATTCTTACCACTATTATTAAATTAATATAACAATAAATTCTTGTTTTTTTATTATTAAATGAAAAATTTTAACTTTTTTCAGTAAATAAGTTTAATTGGTTTTAAAATAAATAATAAAATTATTCTACTTATTATTATTCTATTTATACTTAAATAAATTCATCACCTAAATATATAAATATATCTATCATTCTCTCAAAAATATGTTTTTAAATTTCTCTAAAAAAAAAATTACTTACTTCTGTTAATAGTATAGTAACGAGATACCATAAACAATCATAAATTACAAGATGAATTTTCGAAAGTAATGTTTACAACATCGCTATTTGCTTTCAATTCCTAATTTATACAGTCAATCAATATGTTGATGTTTTATAATTTATAAACAATCACAGTCTCAAACACTCATGTTTACTATCATCATTTTTCACTTATAAATCTGACCTACGTAACTTCTGAACAACTAAAATTTCAGTCTCGCTATAACAGATCCTCGTTTACATAAAAGTTCAAATCAATTTATTCTTCCGGCCGAAAATAAAAAAAAAGAAGAAGAAATAGAGGAAGAAACAAGTCTGCATTCGACACCTTGGAAAACAGTGACAATCGGTCGGAGTGGCAAGTTTATTCTGTGAAAAGCTGGTTTGGGAGAGAGTTTGACTGGAGCAAGATGAAAAAGAGAGAGAGAGAGAGAGAGAATGTGTGTGTGGATACAAAATAACAAACGACCTGTTGGCTACGTGGACAAGAGTGTAATTTTTTAAGTTTAATTTTGTGGTCCCACGTGACAAACGGATGGCTCTACTATACGGCAGTCCACGTCAGTACGGTGCGTGGACATATTTCATGTTGAAAACAAGGCTCGTCGTTTCATGTTTGATGATGTACAAGCAACAAACCGTTGCCTCGCGCGAGCCAACTTGCTGATTTACTCTGTTACGCTACGATGGAATTCGCGATCGATCGTTTTGCTACCTCGTTTCCCTCATGTTTTCAAATGAACAATATAGCATTTGTTCTACACTGTTCACATTAAATGTATTCTGCTCTTTCGTGTACAATGTTCTTCTTTTCTTTCGTGTATAAATTGGTAAAACGATTCTTGATAGGTTTTAATAGTGTAAAAAAGGAATGATATTTTCGGAACAATGTCAGCCACCTTTTCATTGGAGCTCTTTAAAGGCAAAATTTGCAAAAAGTAAACAGTATTAATATAAGTTTCAGCTTTATTTCTCAAATTTAAAAGATATTTCAAAGTAACATTGTTCAGATGCGAATATTATTTACACCATTATTATTATAATCCATAATACTATTTACACCATTATTATTATAATATTAGCATAAGTTTTTATCATTTTTATCTTATGTTTACTTTTATGCGTACTATTATACATATATTATGTGTATACTATCTTATGTATGCTATTGCTCTCTTTTCAGAAGGTGAATATTGAAAGAAGACAATAGAAATTATGAACAACGAATAAGTACAATTATTAGATTTGATAAAAATTTTCTTATATCAAAGCTACTACAATATAAAGAATGACAATAAAAAATTCATCACAGGTTTTAAAGATCTTATTTAACGAAGAATGCCAATCATTCAATTTTGATATACTACAGATTATAATATAAAATCAATATCTAAAATCATTAAACATATGAAGAAGAAAAGAAACGTAAAGAATTCCTTTTCTTCTTTCTAACGTGACAATCGCGAAACTTTGATATACATGAAAAAAATCTAACAGGTTATTATCTATAGTTACATATATTATTATCGTTTCTCTAAATCTTTGACAGTGTTGTGAATTTAAAAATTGAAAATAATTGGTGAAAAGTAAAATTTTTTGAATGTGTTAGAAATGTAAAATCGAAGTCTTAATAGTTTGTGTCGGTAATAATTAATAAATGTCTAACAATCAGTTTTACATATAATTAAGACAACATAACGTGTATACTAGCAACAACTTTAACTTTTTTTTCAATAAAGACATTTTTTTAAAGATATCTCAATTATATTCCATTATTTTGTTTTACATAGAACGACGAGAGGAATATATGTGTAAAAAAAAGTATGCATTTCCATTTAAAAAAATAATGCAATTGTTCATTGCACATACGCTATTGCACTTCTAAAAAAAAACATAGTCCTACGGATGTAATATTCGTGCCATTTATCTTTCTTCTTTGATATTTTTTTTTTTTTTTTGTAATTAAACTGGTAACAGAGTTATAATCTGAAACAATTACACAATGTATAACACTGCAGTAATGTTATTAAAGAACGATGACAAAATTCACATGTTAAAGAATACCACTAATATTATATTATTAAAGAGTAATAAAATAGTTAGAATATAGAATCAACGCTTAAATTTCTAAAACAACGAAGAAGGAAATCAACATAAAAAGTTTCTCCTGCTCTTCAACACGATAATCACGAAACTTTGATGAAGACCCCATAGCTCAGGAAAGGAAGCTCATCTACCAGAGAAAAGTTTCCGACCGCTGCCTTATTTTTTATATCGTTAATACAAGGAAATGTCACAGAATGGTTCTTGTAAAACAATTGAATTATTAATACATACGTTTTCTTTATAACTTTATTGCTTTATAGAATATTTTGGGTTAATTATGATTAGAACAATATTTATGGAAGTAAGTGATTCACCCTATTTTGAATCGAACACAACAACTGAACTGACTTTATGGAGTGTTAAATTTTAGGTACTAATGGTGCAGGTAGCTGTTGCAATAAGTTTTCATGGCTTGAAATATATGTATATGTATTCACTGACAAATTTTCATTGTCGACAAAGGAGTATATCATGTTAAAATAAAAGTATCAGAAAATGGACAAATAGAAGGAGTTGAACATTGAATTACGTAGTGCGATATACAGTTTGGATTCAGAGCGGATTTATAGCTCGACAATTAAAATTATCGAAAACAATTGTTCATGGCACCATTATGGAGTTCATCACCTCTGGCACTTATGAATCAAAAGAACGATGTAGAAAATAAAGAGTAAAAAAGCAAAATAGATGATCATCGTTCCTCATGAAAAAAAAAACCTAAGAGAACTCTAAAATATATGAGAAGACCCTAAAAAAGTAGTACTAGAAATTCGTGCAAAATCAAATAGCACACGTTCAAATCCATGACTACCATACATATGTACATACATACGTTTCCGGAATGCTGAATTAATGGAATGAATTGCAGTACGAAAACCGTTTCTTACAACTTAGATCACGGAATGAACGTTTCTCTACAGCAAGATTTTGCAAGAATTTATGATATTTTAAATAAGCAATATTATAAAAAAATTCTAAAACATCATCCCATAACGCTTTATGGCTCGAAAGTTCATACTGCAACAAGATAACAATCCAAAATATACTGTAAAACTGTGCTGTGATTTTTTAAGACAAAAAAGAAGAGGGGAAAATATTATATGACATAACTTGGCTACTTGGAATCAACTGATTGTAATTGAACTGCTTTGGGATCATCTAGACAAAAACGAGAGACAACACTGCTCAAAATTTAAAGAAGATGGCTTGAAATAACATTTGGCTCATAAATAATAGAAAAAAATTAACAAAAAGCTTTACTTTGTATAAAGCGAATAAAGGAAAAGACAGTGTAATATATATATTACATATTATATATTATATACCCATATCCCACTAATAATATACATTCATGGCGATTTAATTGATCATTCTGGTTAATTGGCATTTTCATTACAAAGTGATTGGAAACTTTTCAACGGCATACGTATGTTCATCGAGTAAGAGCTCTATGAAAAGGAAAACATACTTCTTCTATGGGTGGAACATTAGCCTGGAGACGTGAAACAATGAGCGTACCGAAGCGAGGGATGGAAGATGCTAAGTCTTAAATATTCTACAAGACATCAAGTCAAGGCAGCACGCTACACCTAGCACCCTTGAATTAAACCTTTGCACCCTCTGTCAGATGTCAAGCTGCTTCCATCGAGCAGCTCCCGCGTTTCATGCCACCTAGGATACCACGAGTTAATGCTTCATCCATCATCGAGAACTCTTACTGGGAAACACTTTTCCATCAGTCCTTTCTACATTGTCTTCCTAATTGCTCTTCCAAACTTTTACTCCGTTCCGCTGTTATTCTGCTTAAAAGGCTTAATCAACTATTTTATCTTTAACTCTTCCGACAAGAGTGATAATAGAATATCAATTTTTGGAGTTTAGAATTTATGTTATTTAGAATAATTGTAATCTTAATTTAGATTAATTGTAATTTAGAATCAGTATTTTTGTTAAGTTTATATTGTTTATAGGTAAATTGAGATCCAAAATAAAATATTCGAAATTCTAGAATTCTTTTTCAAATTTTTTATTGAAAAGAGACTTAAAGATTTGACTGAATAAATAATTTGTTTAAAGTACTTCTCTTTCATTACATTGAAGTTGTTCGTCACAAACTATAACTTTGCATAAAAATGAATAATATGCATAAAAATGTTGCAATCTTGATCATGTAAAATACCTATAGAATAAATAATTATATGAAACAATCTAAATTAAACGCAAGTAATTGAGAGTCAATATTATGAGCATCGCTCACTAAACTTAAATCCAAGCTTGAATTTATATAGAAAATTTAAAATTTTATTTCGATCCACAAATCATTGCAATTTCTATAAGCATCCGCGATTCTATAATAAAATAATTAACAAATTATCAATTGCATTTAACTACGTTCAATCTTTAATACATATTATTTATTAAATATTTTTTTAATTCTGTGCAATAGCGGATCGAATTCTTGCAGAATCCGAAATTAAAGACTTTCCAATAATTGAAGTAAAGTAAATAACAACTAATTTTACGAAAACTTTATTGCACAGTTTTAATATAGAAAAGTATGTAATCACTAAGAATGTAAATGATTATTGACTTCCGTATATATATATATATATGTAAACTGTTTTATTACTTCATCATATGACAACGATCTAGTTATGTTATTTTCAGTTGATAAAATAATGAAAAACTTCAATCTTTTCTTTCACGTCAACTTTTTGTTATTGATATTTTGAAGAACATTTTTTTTCCTTGGTAATGGATATTGTTAAAACTAAATATATCAGTTTGACAAAAATTTTTATCCCAGTCTTTGCTAACAAGTATATCAATCGTTTAGTCATGATTTTGACAAACACTTTTGAAAACTTTGGAAACTCATAGTGTTTCGGCTGACGTTTACATAGTCATTAGTATTATAGGTAAACTCGCCCCTGCTACTGAGAAAATTTCTTTCTTTATCAATTACTATTAGAAATCTTTCTTTCAAATGGAAACAAACTTTTTATAAAACTTTTTATAAAATATCTGAACGCATTCATAGCTAACTAGACGTACTATATTCCATCAACCAATTGCCACAAATTCCCAATTACCAAACCCAAACCACCCACGAACTCAATATCTGTCCTCCGAACAGCCCAACGAATTAAGCTCGTCTATCCCACAGCTTAACCGGAAGCTGCAATTTCCCTCTGCCTATACAGTTACCATCTTTGTCCTTACTGAACGTACGGAATACCAAAACACCTCTCTTCTCCCCTTAGTATGCATCTCTGTTACATATTCGATCTGTCGTAAATATTCGTATACAATTGGACCGTGAGGTCAAATCATTATTGCCTGGACGACTGAATAATCATAAATTTGAAGTAAATTGGCTACTATGTGCATGCCTGCGTGTGTATATATAAAAAGATCCATACGTGAAGTATCATATGCACAGATAGAGAAAAATCTACTGAGAAGCTGAGCTGTTTAAAAAAATAAAATTTCTGACAGTCGAATAAATAGAGCGCTAAAAAAAAAAAAAAAAAAAAGCGAAGAATGTTTATACATCAGTCTAAACGTCAAGAAAAAGGTTCACGATAAAAAAAAAAAGTAAATGTTAATTTGTAGTTGATTTTCAAGTAGAATACAGTAAATAATTCACATATCACGTTCTTTGCTTCGGAGAAACAAATAAAACTTTATATCGTTGTAACTAATTTAATTCATTTGCTTTGCCTTCCATGTATGCGTATCAAAAATTCGATTTGTCGTAAACTAAACTGCAAGATAAAACAGTTGAATTATTATTGTCTGGACGATAATCATAAAGATAAAGAGGATTGGCTATCATCTACGTTACGGATATAAACATGTAAGAAAGTAGGTAAGGAGGCACGTAGCATCGGTATCTGGTTTGGGAGGTGAGCCGTTTCCGGAAGACAAAGACGTTCGATGTAAGCTCTGGAAAATACAACTCGCGTTCTTACCCCCCCCCCCCCGTCTACCCTCAAGATTGTTGGTCCTGGCTAACGTTAAATAGATATATTATTATGACTCACGTAGATGCCTCGTGCGGGGATAACTGCATATTGCGGCTTAACCTCCAAGTACGTACGTTGCAGTTTTCGATAACGCGGATGCGCGGATACATTCGTAACTGAGATGAAACTTCGAGGTAACAGGCCCATCCGATTTTTCGATCTCTTATATTCTTAAATTGATACACATGAAAGGTGTAATTTGAAGAATAATTACAATTTTTTGCCATCGAATTTCATGAATTTTTATATAAATCTCTTCTTATCTCTTTTTATGTAAACAATGCAAGAGACGGTTTTGTAAATGTTCAGAATCTTTCAAAATTTGAAGCATAAATATATGGGTAAGTAGCGTATGGATACGTTCATAATGAAGATAAAAAGTTAAATCTAATTGATTATATTTTACTTGATTTTTAAATTTGATTATAATAATTGTATTTTAGCAGATGTAAACGGAAAGAATGATTTCATTAATTCTTAGAAAAATAATATTTAAAATAAACTTTGCGGAAATTTGCAAATTACATGTATGAAGATTAGTAATTTATTAATTGACAAGAAAAGTAACTTTAGTAAAATAACAGAAATATTGCAATTATCAGAAATACAGAAAGAATAAAATAAAATATTGAACAAAATAAAATTTTACTTTTTGAAGTAAAAACTAAAAGAAATATCTAAAAGTTGAAGTCAATTTTGTAGCAAAACCGTATCCAGAGTATAAAAAATTATGTTCTAGTAAATATTAAAGAAACGTATTATTATAAGCCAATCTATATTCACGAGAATGATAACTGCATATTAAGACCGAATCCTCTTCCACGGAAAATTTTTACGCAAAAATGTTTCAAGGTGCAATATACATGTAATATACAAGAAGTATTTCCCATGCTTCAAATAAAATCTTGAGTTACGCAAATACGATTATTCTTAAGTTTTCTTACCTATCTTCTCCTTGTTTCTCTTCATAGTATTATGTAAATCGCAGATGTTCATTCAAATTTTTATTTTTATTTTTATGATTGTAACCAAAGAAAATTATTCTAAATGGAAATATATATTATCTACATACCAAATATTATGATTAAACTGTAAATATTTGTATATTTGCATATTTTTATAAACGAATTAAAAAAGTATATTTTTAGAAAAAATTTAATAAGAAGAGACAAGCATACTTTAAGCATTTGGTAAATTTTTGCATTTTATTTGAATATTCAAACTTCCCATAAATGTATAAAAACAATTTTACAATTTAATTATAGAAATTATTTTACTATTACTTAGTATTTCTATAATTAAATATATGTATTACTTTGTAATTACTTTATTCAATGTTCTATAATTAAATATTTTCAATATTAAAATAGTATTTTATGTTATTTTAATTATATTTGAATAATGAATTCTTGCATATTACTTTATTATATTAGACTATTATTCTACAAAGTATATTCTAATCTATTTTCATATTTTTAAGTTTTTTATAAATGTATAAACAGGTACACAAAATATCAATATACCATAGAAATCTTTTTTTCAAATAACCAAAGATTACTTCGTTATATGTTTTGGTTTAGGGCAATTAAATAACATTCGCTATAGACAAATTCATCAACGTTCAGATCAATTTAAATGCCTCAAAGCCACTTGTTCCATCGATACATTCCAACTAATTATAATACTATTTTTATACTCTATAATACTATTTTTATACTTTCTTCGTTCCACCTTTATTATATTACATATTACTAGATTGCGAATTTTTATGCATTTATGAGAAATTTGGAAGTATAAAAGTTGCACAAAATGCATGTAATACAAAAAATATATATAAAGTGCCCGAAGAATAGTATTTTCTATATTATATTCTGTAATACACAAATTCTTTCTTGTTAATATTCTTTTTATAATATTTATATAATATTTATCAATAAATATTTGTCATAAGATGTAACTAATTTTTTAATTATTCAAAATAATTATGTTCTTGAAAATCCGCAATCTATATATTATCATCCTACAATATTCTTCAATATCAATCGAGCATCAAAATTTTTTTTCAGTTTTTTTCTGTCAAATAAAGTGTATACCATTGCTTCACTTCTTACAATAGTCTTATTAGTACTTAATAAGTATTAATTGCTAATATTGCTATAAAGTTTATTTTTTATGATATTTATTTTTTGTTTATCATATTGTTGTGCTGTTCTTAATATTCTCCCTAAGAATGTTCAAATTCTAAATTTAAATTTCAATTTTCTTTAATTTGAATTTATAATTCAAATCTCAAATAAAAATTTTCCAATGTCATCAAAGCATATTAACTTTTAAAACCTAGACAAAAAGTGTTTAAAACTTTCTATATTTTCTTCTATAACTTTCTTTCTCTATCGACAGAAATAAAAAACAAACAAAAAAATCAGTTCCTTGTAAATATTACAAATTTATAACATAAAGTAAAGATTAAAATATCGGAAATAATTGAAGAACTTGATTATCTTAGACAAATATTTCCTAACAAAATAACGCAAGAAAATGAAAGAAAATGAAAAAATGTTGAAAATTCAAATTATGCAATTATACAATTCTCTCATTTTCTCATTTTCTTCTATCAGTAAAAATAAAAAGCATTCAAAAGAATATCTATAAGTGATGGTATAACATAAAATTTGCAAAAATAATGCAACATAAAAAAAAAAAAGAAAAATACTCAGTATAAAGAAAAGTCGGAGAGTCGGATTACTTTGAATAACTTCCGTCTAACATTCTCCCCCTTTTCCAAACAACAAAAATGCAAAATTCGAGGAGAGGACACTCAATCTATGATACAAAAACCGAAATACAGCAACTGCTGATGTAAACTTAATATAGAAAACAGTGAGGAAAAGTGTCTGCCGATTATCCTCTGCCGGTTACGATAATCTAGCTAACGATATCTCCGGGGGATCGCGAGGTCGCGTCGAAACGTCGATCCCGGTGGCTGCAAGCAGGGACGGTTACGAAGCCAGCAGGGTTTCCCAGTCATTAATCGATATGCCGTGAATAAAGGAGAGACCGTCCTGCGGGTTATCCAGAGCGACTGCTATCTCTGCTCCCCGGTTGCAGCCCGCCGTACGTCTTGGACTCGTGACAACCAGTCAGACAGCCGAGAGAACAGCCATTGGGAAGGGCTCTGCTCTACTCTTGCTATGGTGTGCTGTACTCTGGATGGCTGGCTGCCTGGGCTGGGTGGCTGGTACAAGGGAAGTTGAGCTAATTCCCGAGAGAGCCTAACCCCGGCCAGCTCTGACGCGGGCTCAGACTCCCATGGGAGCATCGCATCCGCCGACGAACACCCTCTGGCTCCGACACGCTACCTGGAGTACCCGGGATATTGCAGGATAACTTTGGTGCCACCGTTTTCTACTGCCAGCTATGTTAAAATACTTTTTCTTCTTGTCATTCTTTGTTCTTCTTATTCTTGTTCTCGTTTCTCTTGCGTCGAGTTATTACGAAGGTGAGCTTTTTTTTTTTTTTTTAATCATCGACTGGAAATTGTAATTTATAGTTTTGGAAAATTGTATAAAACATTTCCTGTTTTTTTTTTTTTTTTCTTTTCTTGTTCTGGCTCTTGTTGTAAATTAATATAGAAAATTAGAAAATTATATGAAACGCCGTAGAATAATTCTAGTAGCAAGTAGCCTCCGTATTAGGAATTGTACAATATTGTATGTCTTCTCCTTTTTATACTAGGCTGTTATGATTTCTTTTGGATCGTCACTAAAAATTATAGTCGTTCTGATATATATTACATGAATAATAAATATAAATATTGTAGGATAACTTTAATGTTGAGATCTTTTATTATTTATTATTTTTCAGGATGGTAAAATATTTCTTCTCCTTTTGAGAAGAATTTTTTTTTTTTTTTTTTTTTTTTTTTTTGATTGACTGAATTATTGATTATTTCAAGAAATTATTTGGAATATTTCAGATACTGCAAGATCAATATTTTAAATCTATTTTCCATCAAAATATACAAGCTTTTCTTTTTACAAAACGACATTTTTTTTATTAAATTGCACAAAAGATTCTTTGTTACCAATCATCAATATATATAACAGTTTTAATGAAAACAAACGCTATTAACGGTGTTAATTAAAATTCCAACTTGTTAATAATAAACATAAAAGAATTAGTAACTATTAGAATTATTAATAATTCTAAAACTAATATGTCATCAAATAGCATTTTCCAAAACAATTCTCTTCAAATCATACAATACAAGTTACAATAAATTATTGTTAAAAATTAGGAACTTTTTAAACAAATCCAACAAAACATTCTCTATCTGTGCACGCAATTAAAGTTAGTGTAAAGGAAGGTATAAAAGTATTAGAAGAAATAATTCTCTTCAAATCATACAATACAAGTTAAAATAAATTATTGTTAAAAATTAGGAGCTTTTTAAACAAATCCAACAAAACATTCTCTGTCTGTGCACGCAAGTAAAGTTAGTGTAAAAAGGAAGGTTAGTGTAAAAAAGTATTAGAAGAAAGAGGAATGTAAAATGGGCGGGCGTGTGTACATTTGAGATGGAGCAGAGAATGTTATAAAAGTGGCGACGGCATGCGGAAACATCGGTCGGCAGAAGAAGAAGAAACGTCATGAAAGACATGCCCGGGATATGCGGTATTCCTTTGAGGCAAGGCCACGCAAGCCAACGCAAGACGTTCACGTCCGTCGACTTGTGGTCATCCCTTTTGCTGCGAATTGTGCATCGCTTGAGGAATTACACGCAGCAGAGATATAAACGCGTTCTGTGCACCAGTTGCATTCCTCTTGTAAACTTTGTCGCCAATTTCACCTCATGGCCTCACTTCACCTCACCTCGTGACGTCACCTACACCGACCGTGCAACCTTTCGACTAATGAACATACGTACCCTCATCTAATGTATATATATACATGTGACAAAGCGTAATGACTAATCTATTGTTATCGAAGTAATCAATTAAAACTGTACATTACATGTAAAATTACGATTCAATATACGCGGCAAAAATTTTAGAAAGTCACGTAGAAAGGTAGTATCTAAATAAAAATTCTCGATTTTTCTTCTTTCTACTTTCTCACTCTAGAAAGTAACCAGTAAACAATTATCGTTAAAGCTTCTTAAAATATTTAATAAAAAAAAATCTTAACAAATGAATGCCTATTAATAGAAAAATCCAAATGAAAGGTACAATACTTGAAAAAAGATTAGATTCAGATTCTGTAAACGTAAAATAGCTATCCCCATTTAATAGAAAACTGCAGAGAAATGTTAAGAATCATGTAATTATTTCTTATTAATTCTACAAAGCAGAATACAATTCTTTTAGTAAATATCAAATAAAAATTTTAATAATATAATTCTTAATTTCACAGAACGATGAGTTTCTCTAAAAGATAGATAGAAAATTCCAAAATAGATTTTTATATTCTTTTTTACAGAATGGAATAAATAAATAAAATAATAGAATAAATTAATAGAATAGAAAGGCTGAATGCAATGGTGGAATGTAAATTTCCAGCTTACTCTTTTAATCCCTTTAATCGTGACTGCTCTAAAACTTAATCCGCTATTAGTTTTTGAAATGACAGCCCTAATTCCGGCTCGGTGGTTATAGTGATTATAATGCAACTTCTAAATAGGATTAAGTTATCGGCTTTTCGGTGAAGTATACGTCTGCGATTATGGTAAACATAACAATTATTCTACGTGATAGATATGGTAATTAAACGACTATCTATATGATAATAATAATGGTATTTAATTATATACTGAAGCTGAAGTGTGCAAAATACACTTGGTACAAACTCTCAATGTAAAAAATAATTTAATAGAGATTAAATTATATAGTAAATGAAACCTAGCCTCGCTACTCGAAATCAGTTTCTTCTTTTATAAGTTTTATGGATTTTAATTGATTGATACTTTAGTAATCTATTATCAAAGATTAAACAATTAATCAATTAAAACTATGTGTAGATTACTAATTTAAACTATGGGTAATTTTAATTTAATTATTAAATACCTACCAAGCAGAATTTGATTATTTCAACTTTTATTTAAACTTTTCTATGAAATATGATTTATTTTTCAAACTCAAAGAAAGAAAAAATTCGACTGTGAAAATATTTCTTGAAATTTTTTATTAAATATTTTTTAAAGATTGTTATAATTATAAGAGCAAAGCAAAACGAAACTTTCAAAATTTTTATGTTCTTATTCAATAATTTTAAAAAATACGTTTTTAACCCTTCTGCGTTTTTTTTTCGTTCATTTTCGACTCACTTACATTTCTCAAAAATTAAAAAGTATCCCAAATCTAAGATATTTAAAAATTTTCATTATGCAGGATTCTTCGATCAAGTTTCATCTTTTTAAAACATTATAAATCCTTTTTATTTCCTAAACTTGTAAAATTGAAATATACAAATTTGATGATAACAGAGTTAATTGCGTATATTCAATCAGAATTCAGAGTATTGACGAAATCAAAGTGAAACATGTTATTAATTGTAGCATCGTATAGGAGTGCGTTAATTAAAAGATTATTATTACGTATTTAGGCGCGAGACGCAAATTACAATCACGATTCTGAAGCATAATGCAGCGTGATTCGGGTCGTTGCGTTCCGATTATAATATTTACGATTATACGATCACAGGCTCGCAAATATCCCTATATAATGGGGAATATTAATGGCGAATTGTGATTGCATATTTCACGACGACTGCACTGTGAAGAATTTCTACTCGACTTCAATATTATACACGTGATAATCGATTACGAGAATTCCATATGTCAAATTATATGAAATTCATTTTCAATATTTTTTCGTTGCTTTCACTTAAGAAAATTAGATTAAAAAATTCTTTCACTGTGATTAAATCTGTGACTAAATACTTGAAAAAAATTTAATTTCTTATTTCTCTTCTGTATAACCTTGTTAAATAAATTTTACTCAAAAGTCTTGTAATTCCGTTCTTTCTTAAGTTCCTCAAAATTTCAAAAACAAAACATTCTTTCACCAACTAAAATTTTTTTTATTAATTGTAGATGCTGGAAATTCATTTGTTCTCTAAATAAAATATGATATAACGATTCGTAAGAATCAGTGTTATAAAAATAAATATATTTATTAAATAATAAACATTAAGTAATCTTCCCGTTGTAACTTTTTTTTTTTTAATACAAATATTACAATTTAGAAAAAGTATCAAATTTTAAAAACTTACAAGATCTAAGTGGAAAAGGAAAGTATTCTTTTTTATAATTGCAACGTTGATTTAACAAAATAATCAATAATCCAGATTGACTAAGAAGAAATAAGAAATGAAATGTTGCGTCAATGCGACTGTAGTCGTTACTAGGTTCAATATCAAAATAATGTATCATCTATATACATATGCAGTCTTAGCCAAGATCTGGTGAAAAATTTTCATAGAGTAGAGAAAATCATGATTAAATCGTAGGAAATTTCACGAATTTGGAAGGCAGAACGAGCACAGGTAGAACAACCATTCACTGTTAGATGATGATTATTTGCTGGACGAGTGACGAGCATAAGTAGTTCAAAAGCCGACAGCGTAAATAGATGGGCCTCCATTAACGCAATTACGTATGGTTCCGATGCACCAACGGATCGTCCACGTTATGACGGGCATTGGAATCCATTAATACAGCTTTGGTTGCGCCCAGGTTCATTATCGTGCATTAATTAGCAACACCCTATATCACCGATGCTTGCAATGCTATCGGCCAGGCTTGCTATTTCGTGGCTAACCGCGTGTTCGTAATGTTCCATCACGATCACGGCAGTAGTGGTGGTGGTAGTACCCCTGGCTAATCCGATAGGACGACATCGAATTGCTTTTGCCAGCAACTGGCGATTTCTACTCATATGCTCTACGCTCGCCTCGATATTACTTAACGGAACATTTAAATTTCCCTTTCTTTATTTTTGAAACAAAGAACTTCGAAATAAATAAAATTTTTTTTTTTAGTTGATGGGACAATTTTTATTTTCAAATATTCCTAAAACAGAGATATTTCTTTTTTTGGGAAGGATAGCTTTCAAATATTTATATTTGATATATTTTTGAAATAAATTACTTTCTATAGCGGAATTTTCATTTTTCATATACAGATTTTTAGGATAGATTTCATTAATATTTTTATATTACATTTTATATTTTTTTATGTAAAATTTTCCTTTTGTAGAGAATTTTTTATTTTGCTTTTCTTTCTTTCATTTTTTTCTTCTTTCATATCTTTTCACCAAACATTTGATGAAAATAATCAAACAATTTAATGTTTATTTAATATTTGATTGTGAAAGTATCTTATATAACATTCTATATAACAGTTCAAACCTTTTTTTTTTATCAAGTATTACAATATATTTCTAGTAAACTTTAATAAGGGATAATAAATATTAGTAATTTGACTGCTCAGTAATAAACCGACGTTCAAGAACGATCAGCAAAAATATTAAAAAGCAATTGAACATGAACACATTGAAAAATACAAAATTGAAGAAACATACAATGCAAGATTTTATATGGATGAAAAAACAATGAAATTGCTTAGAATAAGAAGATATTTGTAGTACCACAAAGAAACGGTAAGTATTGCGAAACTATATCATTGACTCGTACTACTAATTTCAGTTGATCTACACTACTGAATTGTATTTTTGATAGAAATCGACGCTTTATTTTAATTTAAACTTCTATAATACACTTGTACTTTATCAAAATCTTTTTTATTCCCTTATTTTACCGTTAAATAAAATTTTTTATTTGTCAGATTACTTGTAAAATTTATTTTATTATCAGATTTATTATCGTTATACAAGAGTATTTTACTGATACTGGCAACTTGTAATTTATAAAATTTAGCTCACAATGAACTGATCTGTATAAAAAGATTAGCACTACGAAAATATATGTATATCTATGATTCTGATTAGCAGTAACGAAAATATATATATACGTAGTTTTCTCCAAGTGTTTATTTTGATTTCTTTATTTCTATTTATAGACATGAAAACAGATTGCAATAAATTTTGTGTGCAATAGTGATCTGATCAAGTTATACCAATCATTACTAGAATCAGTAAATAGTATCGAATTTTGAATAAAAAAAGACTCTATAGAAATTAAAAATGATTTCGAAACGAAAAATTCGAAACGAATCGATCGAAACGAAGAATATTAAAAAATAATAAAAGATATGCTTTACTACAATTATTTTAATCTTTTCACGAAATTGTCAGTACTAAAAAAAAATACTCATTTCAAATTTATGTAAAGTATAATTCAAAATACTAATCAAAACAAACATTAGAACCCAGTATTGGAACCCTGTAAAAAAACTGATACTTTTTGATAATCATCATAAATGAATATAAGTGGATTACAATTTTTTCAACTATATTATACGACACAAAAAAAAACTCAATCTCCACTAATAAAATAATAAATCTGTATTAACCCATATATATATATATATATATGTATATAGAAAGCTGAAGATCAGATGGATCGCTTTTTAATAGATTCGAGATTAGACGTAGTTTCTGATGAATTTATATTTTTTTTATATATATATATATGAACTCAACACCATGCTCTGAGAATATTACAACAAAAATAAACATCTTACATTTCAGAGTAACCTCAACTTGTCGGAAGAAAATCAAACCACGTAGTAGGAGAGAAAACAAGTAAAACTGAAACCAGAAATAGAGAAAAACAGATAAAACGAAACTTAGAAAAAGAGGAAAGATGAGGAAAATAAAAAACGGAAAGGACGATACGCCAAAGAGAGTGAGAGAGGGAGAAATATAGAGAAACTAAGGAAAACGAGAAAAAAGATGGAAGCAGTGCGACCAGAATTGGATAGGATAGGAGAACTGGTGATTACAGAGGCCGGGAATTCCACAGAGAGAGGCAGCGGTCCCGCGGGTTTCCACCTAATTCCATCCTGGCTGACTACTGACTCTGTCTCCCTCTTCTATCTCCCTCTTTCCACAACTCTCTCTCTCTCTCTCTCTCTCTCTCTCTCTCTTCTCTCTTCTCTCTTCTCTCCCAGCTCTGTTTCTCTCTTTCTCTCTGCTAGATAGCTCACTTCGAGTGTTTCTATCGCTATTTCCCTCACTGACAATGTTCCAACCCTCCCCTTTCATCGCTCACCATATCTAACCCTCTCTCTTATCCCTTCATTTTACCCTGTTACGTTCGTTTTCCCTTGATTTTCTCTCTCTTAGCCTGTTATCCATAGTTTTCTCTTTGTTACTCGAGATAGCTGACCAATCACTCTGTCTCTCTCGTTATCCCGATTATCCGGGAACACGTACGACCTGATCATTCCAGATGAGAGCAAGCTGCTCGTATGCTTTCCCTTCAGTCTTGTCACCTTCTTCATTCAGGAAGGACTTTCTTTCCGTTCTGCTTTTTTTTTTTCTGTTCTTTTCTTTTTTTTTTCTTTATGATTTCAGCTACCAGGATCTATTATTTATTAATTAAAGTGCCCTCGTAAAGTGCTATTTAAATAAGAAGATTGACGACAAAGATTTTTCTAGGAATGATGGATATTGTTAATTTTTTCGAAAATTTTTTCATATCTTTTACAAGTCTTACTTTCTAATGTAATAGATTCATATATAGAGAATTATATAGAGAATTGTTCATGTATAGAGAATGAACAATTATATCCTGATTATGTTATTTAATTTTCGTTGATATAATAAAGAGGAGATAAGTAAAGATACGAATCAATTAATTTCTTTTTAGATCGTATATACAAATTTTTCTATTTTAATTCAATTCCTGTAAACTCACACAATTCTTATAAAATTTTCTAATTTGATTTACAATCTTTGTATAATTTTTGTATCTTCTTCTATCTTCTTATATTCTTGCACTATTCGAATTCTTTTGAAATCTTAGTTTTTAATGTTGTATTCTAAAACAGCTTTATATAAAATATTTCAAAATCTATTTATATCTAAAAAACATATATAAAAAAAATGCAATTTATAAAATAAAAATTTTTCTTTATATCTCTAATCAAATTTGAGATAATTCAATTTAATTGTATAGTATAGCGTATTAGAGAAAGAGAAGCAAACTGAGGACACCGAGTAAAATGAAATAATTGTTTATTTCATATTTGTAAAGCTGTTGTGTTATTAAAAGCAAAATACTTGAAATCCACATCAATACATTATCAATACATTACTAATAGTTGCAGTCAATTTAAGTGTTTGCTGGCCATATTTTTAATTCTCGCAGTCACGAGCTTATTCTCTTATATATTTCAGACATTAACAAACAAGTAAAGTAACAATTTTCAACCACATTTTCAGGATTATTTATTTACTTATGAGTATTATTCATGAACAAATAATTATTGAATTAATTCCGATGTGATATTGAAATAGACGCCGTCCCGTCTTGCTCTATACTGTTATTATTTTCTAAATTATTTTTTTACAAATTTACCATTAAGTTTTGCAAGTTCATTTCGATAAACAGGTGTTAAGACTATTTTTTTTAGATACAAATTTTTAATAAAAATATCCACAAAAAATATTGCACAAAGTGTCAAAAAATTATTTGTTACAACCATTATAACTTGACTTTGAAATTTAAGATCAAATTTTTTGTGTTTGCATCTTATAGTACTCATTACAAGGAATAGGAATTTCAAAGAATCGTAGAGCACGAGTAAATATGTTTTCTTAAGAAATAATTTTAAAATATATCTAGCGTCTATGCATGACGCCGCTTCTAAAAAGTTTCAAATCTGTTATGCTCGACATGTTAATGTTGCATTGGTTCTTACATTGACGATATTTACATATTGATGCCGCATATAAATAGATTTAGAAGCTGTTACATGATGTTAAAACGATAAATATCCTGAACCTAAATATTTTTTCCACATGTAAAATGTGGAGTATTTTACTAAAATATTATTTTCTTTTATAAAAGAAATATATAAAAACACCCTAATCTCCCCTACATAATGCAAACATAAAAAAATTTAATCTCAAATTTCAAGGTTAAGGTCAGTTTTGCGTAATAAACAATTTTTTGACAGCCTGTCCATACACTTGAGCGAATGCATTTTGAAACATGTAATAAAAAAGCAGTGAGAAAAGCATTTATATAGATTTAACTTACATTGATGCTCTGTAAATAACAATTAAACAAAACACTGAAAAATCTCATCAGTAAAATAAAATAACATTTTTAAACTTTTTCAATAATTAAAGATATAATTATAATAATAAAGATATAATTATAATAATTATATACATATAAATTAAATTTATCAGTAGGTATATTTATTTATTATATATTTCAATATCTTTTTGTGTCAAAAAAAAATTGTAAGTTGAACTTGATCACAAACATTTAACTCAAATATATATTTCTGATTAATTCTTTTAGTACAAGTACAATCTCTTTTAGTTATACTATTTAATTAGTGATAAATACTTTCCTAAAATATTAAAAATTTTATTTAATATTAAAAAGTTTATTAAATATGAATTTATTAAAATATGAGTAAAATTAAAATATAAAAATTCGAAAAACATTTAATGAGCTTAAACCTACTTTTATTAATCACTTTGTTATAACGCATAAACAATGGAAAAAATAAGAAAAAAATCGATCAAATCACAATGACTTCGAAGAAAAAACAAAATAAGATGTAACTATTGGCAAGCTACTTCTCTTTATAAATTTAAAAATTTTAAACAACTTGAAACTTCGTATTGAATTTTAAATCTCGTACATCATCTCTTCTTTCTACGATACGTGACCCCGCGCCTTGAACTTTCCTCTATAATTTATTCCAATTATCATGCATACTTTCATACAAAAAACAATATTAACCCCATAAAAAACAGCTTCTCAGCAGGATTTTTCAGTTTTTTGTTATTCATACAAATTCAAGGTCTCGATAAACACCTCGAGCAATCACGTGTTGCAATGGCACGGATTCGTAAACATCGTGAAAAGGAAGAGAAAAGAAAAAGAAAACATCCTCGCGACGAGTCACATCGTTTCTACGGTTACATGTTATACTTAACGTAAAGTTTTCAAAAGCTGACTCATGAAATTCCTATATACGTATCCGATAACTAAGAAGAATGAAAATGATGATAAAATAACTGTACAGTTTAGTGACTTCCTTCAATTTTTGACTCGTTCTTTTTTATGAAATTTTAAAAATTGAAAACCTTTTCAATTCAATTTATTTACTATTTAATATAAATTCACCAAATAGGTTAGGCTAGATTTTGAGCCTTATCAATGCTAATAATTCTTCAGACCATAAAAATTCTTCGAATAAAAAAATTTGTTCATTCAAACATGTAAATTAATAAAATTCAGTATAACTGTTTGATAAACGTTAAAAGTCAAGTGAATTAAACTAAAAAGATATATTACATTTTTATTTATTTTTAGTAGCAGAGAAGTAAACAAAAATTTTAAAATTTGATATTTTGTCGATAAAACGATAATTTTTTATTTTAATCGTAAAATGAAATTATTGAAAAAAAAGACTGGAGTCGAATAATCAAAACTGGGAAAAATCATCGAATTATAAAATATGTAAATGCAACTCACGCTTCAGAGATCGAGGTTTTGCCTGCTTCCTTCTGGACATAGCAGCGTCACACCTCTCGGCTGGCAGTAAGAGATTGACGAAAACGATTCAGCCACATTTCGCACTTGTCCTTGGAATTTAATCCATCCGTGCACAAACCTAACTCAAACCAGCCACACTGTGTTCAATCATAGTTTTATTTAAATTCGTTATTTTAGATAGAATTGTAATATGCGATTAAAAACAAGAAATAACAATTTCGAGGAACAAAAGATGTCTCGAATCTCCTACGAATTCGAATGAACAATTACCCGCGCATAGTAACCATGGCGACGGACAGTACCATCTTTGAGAATCAAAAGATCGAATCGAATAAACCAACAATGAATTTATACAATAATTCTTACATCTTATAAAAGATATGAAATAATAGAAGAGTTACGATGAAGTTTGTCACTAAAGATATGTGATTATGTTTTTTTTTTTAAATGAGAATTTAAGCACCGGAAACCACGTGGTCATCAAGGAAAGTTTGAACGGAACACAACACGAACACAGAACAAACGCGCTCAGAAGACGCGCAACGAATGACACCGTATCTGATACCGCAGCGTCGCTGATGCAGAGAACCACTGAGATCCTTATAGCGCATGCGCATCGTGCTCTTACTGATAGCGGCCTGCGCAATTCTACCTTCAATGCGGCTGAAATAAATTTATATAGAAATTACAATGTGATACAATTAACGCGTTTAACACTTTCACCCTATATAATATTCGGTTCTATTTACGAGATATGTTGTATTGAAAAATTATATACATATGTTTTAAAATGTTATATATGTATGTATGTATGTATGTATATATGTATTTGTTTTAAAATGTTATATCGTAAAGATTGTAAATGCGGAATTATATGAATAAATTTTGGTATATACAAAAATTTAAATATAAAAAATATAAGCAATTACGGAAGTATAAAAACATAACAATTGTCATGTAAATATTCTTCTATATAATTGGAATACAACTCTTTCATTCAGACATTAAGTTGGATGAAATTAAAGAAATTTTACGGAATAAATTTTATAATAAATAATAAATAATTATATTATTTTCGTATTTCTAGTACAAGTGAAGCAAATAAAGGAAGTGTATGCAGTTAAACAAAGGAAATTTTTTCAGTAATATGAAATTTAAATAAAAATTAAAACAATAAAAAAACAAATTGCAAATTACAATTAAAAAAGGAATTTAAATAAAAAATTAACTATTTAACTATTTGACTATTAAAAAATTTTGTTTTTTTTCAATTAACAATCTTTAAATTTTATAATTATGAATTTTTATGAGTCTCTGATAAAATCTTACATGTTAGAAAAGGGATTAAACATTTATTTTATAACATCTTTATTATAATATTTTTATTAGATAATATAATTATATAATATCTTTCTTACTAGTATTTTCACAAATATGTGACAAATTATAACAAAATAATTATTCTTCTAGTAAACCAATGATATAAAAATAATTAAATAATTGCACAGAACAAACAAAACAAAAAAAATACCTACATACTTCATACTTCATTTATCAATGCCTAATGAATAAAGTAAAGTTAATCTTATGAAATGTAATAATAATATGAAATAATATTGAAAAAATAATAATACTCAATATTTAAATTATACTACTCATTTACTTTATCTATGTAATTCCAAAAAATTGAAAAATATATCAAAGCAAAGCAGTTTAAATTAGTCTATTTTTCCAGTTTCCAATTACTTTAAAAATCTTGTATATAATATATTTTTATTTTAAATCACTTTATATATAATACTGTGTTGAATCATTGACTAAAGCCACCGACGAGGTATATGAATAGACCTTGCACCTTACGGGATTTCGTGGCACGTGACCTGAAATACCGACATAGAAAAAAAAAACACTGGTTTTTTAGCGCACTGTACGTTTAGAACGGTGAATTAGGGAATTACATCAAATAGAATGATAAAAGTTGGTCAAGTAGTGAATACGCCAGGAATATGATTTTTGAAACCCATTACAGTGTTGTCAAACTTTCAATATCGAAATATAAAGCTAGTAACTAACAAGCAAACTAATAAAGCTAGAAATCATTTTACTACATAATGTCAGAAAGAGTTCTATCCATGTTTTACGGATTTATGACTTTTAAATATGTAGTAAATTAAAATCTTTAAATTATTAATACATGGTTTTAGGTGTAAATGATTTATATTTCATTAAATATTCTTAAAAAAAATTTTTAACTAACTAAATTTTCAACTATTTAAAATTATTATTAATATTAAATTATCAAATTTATATTAAGTTTTTAACAATTTTATTATAATTATGCAATGCAGTGCATTGATTCTGATAAATAATATAAATTCTATAATTCATTAATTAAAAATTACGCTTATTTATTAATTAAAATATTAAAATATATATTATATTAATAATTAAAATATTCGAAATTTTTCTACAAACTGCTTTGACCATCAATATTATTATAATACAATTATTTATTTAATTATTTATTTGTTACTTATTTAATATAAATCTTTAATATTTCATGAAGATTTAATGAAAAATATAGACTAAAAAAATATTTTAATTCTTAATTTAAATGAAAAAATTTTAAATTTTCTAATTTATTAAGTGAATTTAATTATATGTAATAGAGAAATAATGAAGCTGATTATACGACATAAAGTCTGTCACATGAATTTGAATTATACGACATAAAACGTTTGCACATATAACATTTAATGTATGTATTACTATCATTTCTACATCAGCTGCTTCTTTGTATTTATTTCTTCCTTCTTCTTTTTCTATTTTCTATTAATTGTCAAGAGATTTTTCATCAGCGTCAGTATGCAATTGTTCGAAAATTAACTGTGTTCGAACATTTCTATACACATATCTGTACATATCGTACTTACGTCGCGTTGCATTTACATACGTAAATATATTTTACAATATCATATTATTCCATCAATATAAATAAAAAAAGTTGGATATAAAAGTGTATGTTATCATATTACAAATTGTAAATCTTCTGACTTAACTCAGCTCGTGAGAAAGGAGATGGATATTTAGTATAAACTAAAGCTTAAATCTAACGCTTAAGTCTAAGAACAACAATTAAGCTTTAGATTAAACTACGGAGCTTAAATACGGAACATCTATCTAATGGATTTTTACAATATTTACGCTTAACTACGTACATAGCCTCCCATATCAGGTTCATTTGATTTACAACTAAAAATGAAAAATGAAGCTACTAACATTTTATCACATATTTATTTAACACTTATCTTATTTCGTATCTTACAATGAAAACCTGATTCAATATATTAAATAGATATTTATAAATATTTTATATTTTAAACTTATATCTTATATATTATTAGATGTATATCTTGTCCAATAAAAAAAATAATTTCAATTTTTATACCAATTAATATATGATTTTACCTCCGAAAAGGAATAATATTTTTATTTTATATTATATTTTATATTAAATATTTTTATTTTCATATTTGCAATCCAAAAGTAGCATGTGATATTTAATAGTATATATGTAACAATTAGCATTTTGGAGTTTATATTAGATCTAAATTAAACTGAAATTAATTTCAAATTATATTTGCTTAAATTTACTACATTTTATTTCACATGCATCGAAAACTACAGTTATTCGATAGTTGAAATTATGTTGTAAATTATTTCAAAGTGACAATGGTTGGCTTTCGCTCAAGCTTCAAGCCAATATTAATACTTATGATCATTTTTAAAAAATAAAACTATCGGTATTGATTTAGAATAGAATAGTCCTTATAATATTGAAATTTGCACGTTAAAATAATTTACAAAAATAAATGATTTTTAATGAAAAAAATCATCGGAAGATTTGAAATATTATTAAAATGTATATTTTGAAATATAACATTACAAATTCAAAAATCGTTGAAATCAGTGAAGTTTACGCTTAAAGAAGCATGAAATATATTTGTATAAGAAATATATTGTATCTTAGAAATTAAGATCAACTAGCGGTAATATGTATCTATAAGAAGATTGATTAGAATAATAATTTAATAATATACCTTTTGAGATCATTGAAATCGATGAGTTTGTTCTTGTTCCAAATAATTTCTTTTATTTCTTTCTATAGTTTAAATGGAATTGTGTACATCTGTTATTACTATTATTATTGTTGTTATTGGTATTATTATTACTATTATATAAAATATAAAATATAAAAATACGATATCTAACAAAAACTTTTTGATTGCAATAATTGATTTTAGCTACTTGGAACATAACACGATAATGTATAACATACGTATAATAAAATTAATAAAATTAATAAAATTATAATAAAAGATAACATGATGGATATTATTTCGAAAAGCACTAGTTCTTGGTCGACAAGAAATTTTCAACGAATAGAAGCATTAGGAGAATCTTCCTAATGTTTGTATACAAGCATAATTCAATCTATTGTATTGAAAGTTTTTCATTAATATCTCGGGAACTAATAAACTTGAGATTAAAATTTTATATTTAGAGTCCTCCCTCTTCTTCCAAATCTCTCCTACAAAATTTCATCTTGCTCTAGAACTATTCGAAAAAATATTCTTTAACTAATTAACTTCTTCTTCGTAACCTATGTTTGAATGTCTTTTTACTTTTTTATGTTTACTGAAGATTAATAAATACATTTCCTAAATGAAATAAAAATTTCTATTTATATATCATAATATAAAATCGAATAATTAAATTTAATCTATTGTTTAATGTCTAATTTGAAGAGAAAAAATATACTTATATGTATTTAATTTGAAGAGAAAAAATATACTTATATTATCACACAAAAAATATTGCGCTTATTATATATATAAAATTGTACTGCATCTATGAGAATTGTGTAGTTACAGCAAATATACAAAATATCTGTGTGTATGCATGTGTGTTATAACGTGTGTATAGTAATTTTCTAGTTTCCAGGCACGCAGGCAAAAAAGTACCTATGAACTGTGAATATACAGGCTGTCGAATATCAGTGAATACCAAACATGTATTTAAGTATAAAAAAAGTTCCACGATTTATACATTCTGATATTTTGAAATATCGAAACGTAAGTTAAAAACATATTCTATAAAATTTAAAACATTGTAACATAGTTCCTAATTTTACTTTTGTGGTTATCATATTCGTGGTTAACCTATTCTCATATTAGAATTAATGTATGTATTTATCACAGCAAAGTAAATCATTAAATTATCCCAATAATAAAAAAGGAGATATTAAATTGAACTTAATGTCTAAGTAATATACTCCCAAGCATCTTTCTCTTTTCAATCAATACATGTTAAGTATGTTTCAGATCAGATACTACTGTAAAAAAGTGGAAGACGATACAGAAATTCCTACAAATCCATTGAAAAAATTCTACAGTGCAAATGACCAGTCTACTAATGGTGCTATATATGATAATAAACCTTTCAAATTTACTTGTATCGCTGGAAAAATATATCAGTGGTGCTTATGTGGTAGAAGTCATAGACAACCATTTTGCGACGGCACTCATAGGAATCAACATCTTAAAATCAAGCACAGGCCTATACGTTTTACCGTTGAAGAAACCAAAGATTATTGGCTGTGCAATTGCAAACAAACATCAAATCGACCATTCTGCGATGGTACACATCTAAGAGAAGATATCCAAGAAAAAAAAGTATAGATGTATATAATAATAAATTAGTTTTGAGTAAAAAGACTTCTTGTATAATACAACTTTTGTTATGAAAAATATATTATCTTATTTTGTTAAATTCTTGGCTAATTCTTGATTTTTCATTCTTAAAATCCCAGTACAGTAAAACAGTTACATATGTAACAAAAAATTATTTTTTAGTGAAAATATTTTTTGTTTAATTTTGATCATGGAAAAACTATTTTGTTTTGTTAAATTCTCTGCTAATTTTTCCTCCATAAGATTCTAATAGAACAAATAATTAATCGAATGATCAATTATCGATTGACAAAAAATCGATTAAAATTCAAGGATAGATTCCTTGTAAAGAAAATTAGGAAAGAAAAATAAAAATCGAAAGAAATTATTATAAATTATTATTAAAGAAATTATTATTTATTCAAAAACTTGTTATTACAATACCTATGTATAATGTATCACAATATATTATATAATATCTCTAATATAAAATCAAATTATTTGATTAGTCAAATCTAATTTGATTAACTCATATGATCCAAATTTTACCGTAATCTCTTTCAAATGCTGCAAATCAATCAAAAATTTTTAATTCTTTAAATTGAACTTGCAGTGTTTCTTTCGATAAATAAAAGTTTACTGTCAGCGATGCTAACTTCAGTCTGTAGATTTTTAAAGTCTGAATTTATTGTGTGACGATCACGTGCGATAACTTTCATGACAAATAAAGAATATTGAACCATTGAATATCCATAAAAAGTTTTTAGACAATTGAGATAATTTTTGTTAGTTTTTAAATATTTGGTAATTAATTCTACCATGAAATCTGCGTAAGTTTTTGACATTTTACTTTAATTACATTCTGTTGTATACTTACATTCTTCTATTTATTTTATTATATCAATTTCAATTTAATTTTTTATAAATCGTTTACGATAAATAATAGCAACGTCTAATAGACAATTCTTGTTACTTCATCTGAATTAGGAATTCAAAACCACCTGTTATACGAAAACACGGAAACCGACCAAAATGTGATAATGATGCAGCTAAGGAATCTGTTAAAGTCTTCTGCCGTCTGAAACCAATGGTTTGCCCCAACGATGTATCTTGTATAAAAATTATTTCTAACACAAGCTTGATTATTACACCATCAGAATCAGTAAATGGTCGTAATGTAAATAAAGCTATTCAAACGTGTTTTAGTCACGTTTTTGGTCCAAATACTTCTCAAAAAGAAGTATTTGAAATAGTAGCACTGCCACTTGTTAAAAATCTTATTAATGGTAAAAACAGTTTACTTTTCACATATGGAGTGACTGGAAGTGGCAAAACTTACACTATGTCTGGAAATCTGCATGATACAGGAATCATGCTTCTTAGTTTAAATGTTCTTTTTAATAGCATAGCAAGCTATCAAACAAAGAAATTTATTTTTAAACCTGACAAACTAAACAGTTTTGACATACAAAGTGAAACTGATGCACTATTAGATAGGCAAAATGAACTTCAAAAACTTGTTGCTTCTTGCAATGCAAAAACTCCTAGACAGTAAGTTTTAATTTTGAAATTGGATATGTTCTGTTACATTTATATGAAATATTATTCTTTTATATGCTTTTTTAAGATATAAAGAAGATAATAATAATGATAAGAATGAAAATAATTTTAATAATGAATCTGAGACATTAGATGTTGATGAAGATAATGCTTATGCAGTTTTTGTAACATACATAGAAGTCTATAACAATAATGTATATGATTTGTTGGAAGAAAATGAAGGAAAAGCAAAGTAAGTAAAAATTTTTAAAATAATTAGTTAATATTTTGTCAGTTTACTAAAAATTGATTAAAAATTTCCAAAACAATTTAGGTCTTTACAGAGTAAAATTATTCGTGAAGATGGAAATAAAAATATGTATGTTCATGGATGTACAGAAATAGAAATAAAGAGCTCAGAAGAAGCATTTGAAATATTCCAACGTGGCCAGTATAGAAGGCATATTGCACATACTAATCTTAATGCAGAATCAAGCAGATCTCACAGTGTTTTTACTATAAGGCTTGTTCAGGTATAAATCTAATTATTCTATAATTGTAAGCCTTAAACTTGTTATGTTAATATCTTAACAGGCACCATTAGATAAGGAAGGTGAACAAATTGTTCAAAATAAACGAGTAATTTGCATTAGTCAATTGTCTTTAGTAGATCTAGCTGGAAGTGAACGTACAAATCGTTCAAAAAACACTGGACAAAGACTTAGAGAAGCAGGTAATTTATCAAAATATTATACTATTGTTTTCGTATGCTTATATTGTTCACATTTGTTAAAATAGGAAGTATAAATAATTCGTTAATGACATTACGAACTTGTTTGGAAATACTTCGTGAAAATCAGACGCAAGGTACAAATAAAATAGTCCCTTATCGAGATTCTAAAATAACGCATTTATTTAAGAATTACTTTGATGGTGAGGGAAATGTTAGAATGATCATTTGCGTGAATCCTAGTATTGATGATTATGATGAAACTATTGTAAGTATCTTTTAAAGTCAAATAATATTGAGAATATAGTTCTTATGTAATAATTTTAATTTTTTCTGATATAGCAAGTACTAAAGTTTGCTGAAATTAGTCAAGAAATACAAATTACAAATTCAACAACTTCAAAATTAGATTTAGGATATACTCCTGGTAGAAGACAAGCTAATAAAGTATGAAAATAAAAATATATATGTTATAATACATGAAAATGATTTTGTTGTACATGTTTAATTATCGATACTATTTTTTATAGTTATTTAAAGAAGCAAGAAATAGATTAGAAAATGCTGGTAATCCAGCTGCTGCTAACTTAGAAGTTGATTTGGGTTTAGTGTATAGGTAAATTAATATTGCTTTTACTAATCATTAAAAATAATTGATAATAATAATAAAGAAATTGTCTGATAAATTTTCTTCTAGTCTTGGAGGTCCATTTCCAGAAATGGATATGACAAGTCCACATAATGATGAATTAATTACTGCGCTTATACGTTTTTTAGAATTGCGTATTCAAAAGAGAAATATTTTACAAGAGGATCTAAAACAAAAACGTAATTCTTAAATATATCCGTTAAAAAATATTTTGCCAGAATTTATATATTAATCAAAATTTATTTTGTAGAAACGAACTTTAGGAATATGCTAGTAAAGATGGAACGAGAAAATGTATCTTTAAAAATTGAAAACTGTACATTGAAAACATCAAACGATCAACAACAGAAAAAAGTAAGTTTTTATGCTAAAGACTTAAATATTATAATTATTGCTACAAAATTCTTCCAGATTTCTGCTTTAGAAGCTCATATTTGTAAAACGGAAGCTCAAATTGACACACTACTATACAGATTGAATAATGCAAATGATATAATCAGGCATATGAAGCAAGAAGTAATTTTCTTTTCTTTTTTTGTTTTATTTTATATTAATTAATTATATTAATTTATTTAGTATTAATATTTTATTGAGTAAAACTTATTTTTAACAAAACTTTTTGCAGTTACAAAACAAAGATATGTTACTGAATCAACAGACAATAGAGAAACAAAGAGTAAAAGAAAAATATAACAATAAAATTCAAGCAGAAACTGACAAAATAAGCAAAGAACTGGAAAGCAAGCTTCGTAGACAACGTGAACTTCTTCAGGTATAGTACAACTGTTGGTTGTATGTACATTATATATTTACTTTATCTAATTATTTGTTTAGAATCAAATGAAAGAAAAAGAAGACAAACTGAAATTAGTAAAACAAATACTAGTAAATGATAACGAGATAGATACAAAAGATAGATCAGAATCTAAGGGAACAATTCAAGTTCAACAAGGCGAAGTTGAAATGCCTACAATATCGAAAATTAGTACAACTACTTCAAACACTGTCCCAGAAAATACAAAAACTATAAAAACTATTTCTACAATTAAATTTGAAGATAGTGATACTCGACCAAGTAGAAAAGTAAATACAATAATTAGTATAATTTTATTTATTAAACTATATATGTATTTAGAATTAATTAATAGAATTGTACTATCTTTAATCATATTTAGGATAGAATTCCAGTAGTGAATCTGCGCTACAGACGATCTCATAGTGCAGATAGATGGATTGATCATCGACCTCCTGGATTAGTTCCGGTTGGCACTATTCTTCAACCAGTTATTCGAAATAAACTAAGCATCACACAATTGACAGATCCAAAATATATAACAAATAAAGCATCCAGATATTGTCTTATTGCACAGGAACAAGATACAGATGGTGAACTTGAAACTAAATTATACAAGGTAGTATTAATATTTCAAAATATAAATGTATTTCGATAGAAAAATAATATAATTCTTGAATAATAGGGAGATATATTACCAACTAGTGGAGGAGGTGCTCAAGTAGTATTTAATGATCTGGAACATTTAAAACAAGTTTCACCTGTTGCAAGAAGGAAACGCAGCGGTTATTTGAGCCCAGGAAATAATTCCACTTCTCAAGAAAATTGTGATTTAGGAGAAAATAATTCAAAAAAAATCCGTATATAATTTATTAAAAAAATCTTGGACGCATTATTGTTTTATAGAGTATATATAAAAACCAAAGACATGAAGAAATGAAATTTTCTTCAATTTCATATGCAATAATTAAAAATACAAATTAATTTTAAATATATAATTATCTAGTATATTTTTCTTTTATTGATAATAAAATATATATCATCTGTTAATAACTTTCTTCAAATATAAAAAAATATTTGCTTTTAGTTTAAAGTATAAGTCATTATAAAGTCATATTATTATAACAAATATCTTTTACTTAAAAATGAGTTATCTAGAGCATATTATAAAATGAAATTCAACATTCTTTTTCCTAATACTTTTTTTATTTATAATTTCTTATTGTGTTAAATGTCCATTTATTTCCCGTTGCTTATACAACACAGACTCTGTGAAATAGATACAAATACAAACGTTAGAATAACAGAAGCCTGAATATGTACTACCAACAACGAAGTAGTAAACATATACATTGTTTCTACATAATGCGAATTGCGAAAATTTAAATTGGAAAATAAGTCTAAGTCTTTGTAATTTATTTAAACAAGCTTATAAACAAGCTTATAAATCTATATGCTTCAAGATTATAGTCGAACAAAATTTACGTACAAATCTTAAACTGTTTTCAGATTTGTAAGTCAATAGTAAAAAAAAAAAGAAAAGAAAATAAATATATGAAAAATTTGTTATTGTTTAGTAATAAATTGTAGTTAACAAAACAATTTATATTTTCTTTTATAGAATCTATAGTATTACAGAAATTGAGCGTATTTTTATAATTGTAATAACTGTTCTTTTGTAACACACCTTTAGCAATATGCATTTTCATTTACTTTTGTTGTTCTTCCAATATGTTGCAATGTATAAAATCATATAAAGTATCGAGACTAGATGAATACCTTAATTAGTAAAGTAATTAGTCGTTATATTATGATCAGTTTTAACAAATTATAAAAAATCGATTATTAGAATATTTAAGGATAGAGTATTATGCAATGATACATTGTCCGTTTTGCTTTAACATAATACAATGATATACGATCTTAAAATATAATTAATAAAATAGTATTTTTTATTATATAAGTTTATTGATTAAAAAAGTGAAGTTGCATTATTAAGTTACCTTGCATTGAAAATATTAAGCAAGATGATCTTGTGCTAATAATTATACCGAAGCTTGACGCATTCAGACTCGAATGATACAAAGAAACATTATGTTACTTCATATACTGTCCAAAAATAAATACATTTTCAACAAATTAATTTTAAATAATTTAAAAAAGAAAACGAACATAGTTAAATATAATATATTCTTCTCATGAATGAAATAATAAATGAGCATTTCATTCCTAATGCGTCAAAAAATATATTCCATATGTACTTCTTTATTTCATTTTTCTAATGAAATCATCGGCTAAATTTGACACTTTACAAATTAAAGGACACATGTATCACGCACAATAGGTACTTTGTTTTGTTCCCTGTAAATGTACTTCATGAACTAAACGAATCGATAGTCTTAACATCAATTCGCGGTAACTGAAATGACCAACGAGGTAACATTTACAGACTTTAACTTCTACTATCATTTTTTTGAAGTTTCAAGCTCTTACTATAGTATCTTCTGCGCATATAATATATTAATTCTCTCTCTTTCTCTCTCTCTCTCTCTCTCTCTCTCTCTCTCTCTCTCAAACCTACCAAAAATGAAATTTCTCACTGTAAAAGCCATTATATTCTACCTCAAATATTTAAACATTCCAAACAACACCACAGACACTAGACCAGAAGCATTATAATTCGTTTTAATGAAATTGGAGAGACTTTTCATAATAAATGTAGGCTTCCTTCGTGAAACACGTATCCCGTTTGTGATTATCATATGTAACATCAACATTAATTTTAATTCTTTTTAATAAACTAGTATTACATATCATTCACTGTCAAATGACGATAATTAATGCAACTTTTATAGCACATTATGTGTACCAAAAACAATATATGATACATTTTTCTATTAGAAATAGATATTTATATAAAAAAAATTAATGTAACAAAATTGCTAATATTATTAATAATTAATAATTAAAAAAATTATATTTTTGAATATTACATTGAGTAGCAGCTCACAAAATAAAACATTACCTACAATAAAATTTTCTAATACAATTTTTACGTGTTCCTGTTTGTACACATAATGCACAAAAATTAATGTTAGTTTGTTAAAATAAAGATAAAACATCAGGTCCCGCGAAGTTTTGTCGTATTTCATATTGGTGAAACACAATTGTTTGACTACATAATAACTTTTATTCATTAAAATAAATTCTATCATATTCAATAATTTTCTTTAATAGTCTATAGATACTTTTAGTATAAAATTTTATTTTTTGTCAATAGTCTTTTGGCTAGATCACGAAAAAAGTGATAATCTGTTGGGAAAATATGACAGATGAAGTAGAAGTTCCTACTATAAATCTTTAATCATTTTATTAAAAATTATGGTTCTTATCGTGCATTATCCTCGAATAAGAAAAATCAGTTTCTATTTCGTTGCAAGTTTTTCGTATATTTTACGTAACATTATCGAAAATATTTATTATTTAGCAAAAAGCTACTGAGCAGCTACTTCAGCAAAAAAAGACTTTATTAATAGAAAAAAATATCAAAAACGAGCTACACTCATATTGTAAACTAAATTGACATACTAAAGGTATCTGTAAACTAAAGAAGGTCAATAAATGTAATGTTTTACTAATAAAAATTATTATATACGGTGGACCAAAAATTACTTTCTACTAAAATAAATTTGCGAACGTTCCAGCGATCAACATTTGAAAGAAATAATTTTTAAAACATAATCATGTTTGAACCTAAATTTAATTTAAAATTAATAAAATTAGTTTTTTTATAGTTTGATGTTTTATTTAAAAAAAATAAGTGGAAAGAAACTTTTGGCCCACTCTATACAATAACAATTGTTTTTTCACCAATATGAAAAACGATAGAACTTTTCGTGAGATCTGATAAATAAATAATTTGACAATTGTCTTTATAGAAAAATTTTAATTAAATACTGAGGAATGGTATAAAAAACTTATTAAACATTCCCTGAAAAAAAATTCTCCACAGATCTAAAATTTTGTAATCCATGAAATTCTGTTATGCTTCTAAGTTTGTTGTAAATGTCATAAGGAATACTGAAATATATAATCGACAGTACTGACTAAATAACAGTACATATCAAATAAAGATATTTATAATCAAACATCAAAGTGCGAGGAACAAATGTTCAATGCACTAAACATAAACGTAAAAATGATAGTGTCATCATGACTTTTGAATAAGCGGTCCAAATTTACAAGCTTAACAACAATGAATAACGAGCTTATTCTATAGCTTTGCTCATGAATTCTATAAATCGCTTGCCATATTGTTCTGGATCACAGGTTGATATACCATCGACGTTAGCACCATACTTCACTGTTTTAGCTGCCTTTGCTGCTTGCTTACGTACACCATAATGAGTTAGCACATCAATTATGGCTAAAAAATAAATTTCCTTTGTAGGTGCACCTGGAATAAAATCAAATTCAGATGTTAATTTAAATGTTTATAAATTAGTTATAAAAAATATTACCTTCTTTACTAGGAATCGCATAAATATCTAATTCAGGAATTATTGCATCTTCATATTGTAAACTTGTGTCGCGAACCAACGCGGCATGTGGTGATTCAGGAGGCGTTGCCATACCTGCAACGCCGCTCCAACCCCATAGACGACTAATAAGAATATTAAATGTTATAAATTTCAAAAATAAAATTCTACAAAATATAAAATACAAAAATGTAATACATACTCTCCCATTGGACCTCGGGAATCAAGTCCACTTCCAGACTCACTATCATCTTCTTCTTCGTGATTATCCTCTTCTTCCTCTCTTTCAGCACGTTCTCTGTTTTCTTGCTCGGCTCGTGCACAATCGTGCAATCCAAGTAATAAGGAATAATCCATCAAATGCAATTTTGTTAAAAACTGTAATAATCAATGAATATTTATATTAAATAGAACAAATAATATAATATATTAATGTATACAAATATATAATTTATCAATGAATATTTATATTAAATAGAACAAATAATATAATATATTAATAATTAATTAAATAAAACAAATAAAAAACGAAACTCACGTCGACATCGGCGGTTAATGTTTCTATAAGTTTAGCTTTTGCTTCTTCGCCAATGTAAATTTTCGTTCCCTCTTTAACAAAATCATTATCTTTATAAGTAGGCAAATCTTTTTCCTTTTCTTTGTCAGATGCTTCACGATCTACTGTTGAGCCTTTTAGATCAAATTTTTTATGCGTAGTCAAATGATTTGAAAATACATTTCTTATGGCAACGACGTAGTGTTCAACTCCATCTACTGTTAAACGGTACATGCCAAGATACTGAGGTAACAAAGTTTTTCCGTGCCTTTCCACGATATACTAATATATACAAAAAAAAAATTGTCAATTTTATTTAAGAAGAACCAAATATATATAGTTTAAATAACAATTCTACATACTGGGTGATAATGTTTTAAAAACGAATACATCCTTTCCACTTCTTCCCTTGTAAGAGTTTTGATAATAAACAGTTTATCATAAGACTGATAAAATTTTGCACCACTTTTCCCAGATGAATCCTCTAATATGGGTTGTGACCTAAAAAAAGATAAAAATAATAGTAATTTTTTTGTTTTCAATGTTAATTCAGCATAATGGCATAGTATATTATTTACTTCCAGCAATAAAAATACTCTCTTTTCTGATTCTCTGAAACACTATTAGTATACCTCTACCACATATATCAGCATGCATATAAAAAAACAAATGATTATTTAAGCATAATAACTAACCAATTTTGATATTATTCATATATTATACTATCACAACCAAAATACTCGATATATACAAAAATATAATATATCCTATTAATATATACAAACTAAAAGAAAGTAAGTTCATGCTTTAATATTAATTCTAACTTTAACTCTTCTAATGTTTTATAAATATTTAATTATAAACATATAGTCTACATATAATAGTATAAAAAAATGTTGTGCACAATTAAAAGTATTAAGTTGTTAAAAATATTTGAAAACACTATAGAAGATGTGTACAATCAATTGTAATCTTTTCAGCTAATTCTTTGTATTTATGAAGATCTCATGAAAATATGTTAGCCATAAGCAACACGCACAAAGTGAAAAATCAAGTCTAGCTAACCTCAGCCGCTTTGGTTTAAAACTGTAGGAACGTAGTGGTTTACTTAGGACTGGAATTTGTGAAAGAACAGGAGAAGAAGGAAAAATTATTGAAGGAGCAGTAGCAGAATGCTGAACCAATTTATGAGTCTTCCCATTCCTAGTCAAATTCCAATGCCTCTCTGATAAGGAAGGATTAAATGCCCGACATCTAGCATCAAAATTTTTGTATTACAATTTACTATTAACATTACATTTTTGTATTACAATTTCCTATCTATATATAAAGAAATGAAATAGATTCTTTGTTTCTATATATGGTTATGTACATTTATGTAACTGAAATATAATACACCAAATTTTATATACTAAAATATGTTAATGACAATACTATTGTGCCTTTATTAAGTTTCTTTTACTATATTTAAATTTATACTGAAGTAGAAAAATATGTTTTTCTTGTTCTCTTATATTTTAATACAAAATTAATTAATTTTAACTAATACCATGACATAATTTTTAATTACAATTATTTGTTTACGAGTCATTGAGTGGATTATTCTTCCTCCAAGTAAAGCACCTAAATCTGCAATACTTCAGAAATAAGTAAATGTGCTATATAGCAAAATAAGTAAAGAAATATTCACTAAATTATAGTAATACATATAAATACTTTAAATATATATTATAGTTAAAGTAACATATGCAGAAAGCTATCACATAGAATAAAACATATCTTTAACATGCAATGCAATAAAATAAGACAAAAATTTTAAAAAATAAATTATACTTTACTTCTTGTTTGTATTGTACATCTAAAATAAGTACTGTATTTTATAATTACATTAATAATATTTTTCAATTATTCTCTGAAATGAACTTAATAAACTTAATTTCCAAAAACATGATATATAATTCAAATAAATTACTTTTTACCTTGTCATTGATTCCTTATAGTCCAAATCATCTATACCAAATCTTTCCCGTAAATTTCTGAATACTAGAGGACAATATTCTTTAAACTTAAAATGTGAGGGCATATTTTCCCTAAAACAAAAAATTAAATATATGAGTAACTTTTTACTTGAAGATAATGAATTTTTAACACATGTAACAAGTTAGTTTTCAATAGAATATATATAATATATAGATTTAGCAATTTTCATAAATAGTTCTCAAACATGTAAACATCCCTTAAATTAATGAATAGAACTGTGAATATTTTTGTCATTAACTATAATTTCAGATCAAGAGGACCTTCATTGAATCTATTATTAAAAGCAGTGACCAACCTAAGTTCAGTATTTAGCGATATATTTAGAATAGCTATCTCAGAAAGTTACTTATTTTACATTTACATTAATAAATTTTTCTTAATATTAAACACATTACTTTTCTGATCCAATTCATCATTAAGTATAATATTTAATATTATAATATTTTTTCATTCTCCATTCTATATGTTGTCATATAATTTAATATAACTTACTTGTTAAAAAGATGATTATCCACTTTTAACTTGCTATAAGCTCTGAAATCATCTGGCAGGAGCACTACTGGTATATTAACATGACTAAGCTCATTTATCTGTAATATGTGTATGTCAGATGTAACATTTATATAAATACAATACAATTTCCTGGCTAAATTGATATTATAAATACCACCGCAAGAGAATAATTAAAAAGTTAATTAAAAATTTACTACATAGAATTATGTAGAAGAAGTATTAATTATACCAAAATATATAAATAAATACTTGTATATCTATTGCACGTAAATTTATCAGATAAATTTTAGATACTGGGATTGTACCTACATAGGTGTCATTATCCACAAATGTATATAGAAATAGTTATACATATATATTTGTAATATTTTTTCTTAAACTCTAAAAAAATAATTACATATTAAAATGTAATAAAACTGATTCAACTATGTATTAAGTAATCCTTAACTTTCTTGAATCAATGATATACTTCAATTGATATATAAGTTGATTTTTCATTTTATATAAAAATAAACATAAGATAACTGTAACAAATCATAACACGATATAAACATAAACAAAATTACCACACTGTAGTAAAAAATTTATTACAAGTTTTTTGTTACTTTTGATAGCTAGTGAAAATTTACTTTATTTTCATAGAAAACCTTTTATAATACTTTACAAATTACTCGAATACTCGTTCAAATACATGTTCTCAATTTCGGAGAAAATTATCGGACTAAAATCGCATTAACGTTGAACGTAACACAGTATAATGCAGCATTTTTGAAATTTCCGATTTCTTACTCGGACAGAGTAAAAAAAAAAATGGCATTTCGATGACGTACGACGCTGTCACGCAGTTATATTGATACTCACCGTGTGATTGACACCCCACATGAAAACACTAAGAAGAGGTTCATTTGCACGAAACAGCTTGACCTTTTGATGTTTAACACGAAAATGTTTTTTTTTAAGCTTACTGAGCCCACTAGACATTTGTGTTGCACTGGACATGTTTCTTGTGCTAGTACCTCCTATGAATACTTCTATCAACACCCCCGTTATACACTCAGTGAAGAGTTTCAAACAAATTCTTACACTGTCGTCATCGTGAAATGCCTGTATGGCAACATTAATCGTGGGAAAAAGTTACAAGCCTGATGCAATATTCGCGGCGAGGTACCAAGTGCACCCTACCGCGGTTGATTGGCGACTGAGCTCCTTTTAAAAATGGCGTAGACGACCATGTCCTACCTGCAACTTGCAATAGCTATAGAAACTCTGCGGATGTGCGAGTTGCGCCTTGGCATGATTTCCGATCGTAGCAAACAAATTTCACTTGCAGCAGAATTATCTTACAGGGAGGGAACAATAAATTTAGTAACACGGGGCAAAGTAGAAAAGAATAAATTACGTAATATAGAAATGGGAATAAATTGATGGATAAACTAAATAATAATGGAAGAAAAAAATGTAAATAATAATGCAAGATTGTCGGAAAAAGTGAGTCTGAAATGTCAAGGAACAATGATCTTTATCAAAAAAAGCAAGCATATATACATAGTAACATATAAGAAGAAACAAGGTAAAAAGCACTAAAGAAAAATAAAGAAAGCAGCAGGAGTTGTAATAAAAAGCAAGAAGAAAACTTACCAAAATATGCAGTAAAAGAAAAATAGAAAAATAAAGAAATTAGAAAGCAGTAAAGTTATGTAAAGAAAGACAAGTTAGTAAATTAAAACTCACACATATAGATCTTAATTAAGATTATATTCTACTATGTGTGATGACATTTGTTAAAAAGTTGTAACATTTATTGTACATGATACATGATATAAACATATAGTACATGATATAATTTACAATCTCCAATGATTAATACTTTCTAGAACACAGTCTACAAATTATGGTCTATAGCCTATGCCTATGGTTATAAGAATATTATAAGTCAAATTTAGAAATAGTACAAGATAAGACAATATACAGGAAAAAGTTATCAACTATTTATATATTTTATATTTTTGTATGTTTATGAGAAATAACTTATAAATTCTATAATTATAATTATGTATGTTTTAAATTATAATTATATATATGTTATTAAATCAAATATAAGAAATAATGTTGCAATAGGAAAAGATAATATAAATGATAATGTAATAAGAAAATTATATACAAAAAAAAATCCAACAAATTGAAATATAAAGTTTTAAATTCTATATTCTATACCAAAGGATAATGAATGCTAAAGAGAAAGAAATAGTTCGAAAATGGTTAGTTTATTAAACAATATAGAAGGAAGATCTGAAGTGCCATCCTTTAGTCAAAACGTATTATTATTACTATGTACATGTAACTAAAGAATAATACTAAAGAATAAATAAACAATTAAAATTAAAATTGAGATTTCCTGTGTCAATGCAAATTGCAAAATATTAAACAAATTTTACCTAACTTTTCACAAAATTTGAATGTTTGAAACAGCTTAAATTACTGTGCAAATTATAAAGGACATTTACATTATTGTAAAGGATAAAAAAAATGATGATATTTATTCTTGTAACCTCTCTCAAAATAAATCATTTTTTTTAAGTCATATATTTTTTGTTAATCATAACAAATCATGTAGAAAGATTATATTATATAAAGTATACAATATTACGAAAAATTAAGGAATAAAACTTGCAACTATCTGTTTTTATTTAAAACATAAGATATTTTCTTTTATCAACATATCAGTTTTTGTGCAATTTATAATTTATACACTTATATGATTATGAAGTTATACTTTTATAATTGAAATTAACCGCAGAAAGTTTAATATCGCACGAAACCAAATAATGTAACTCTCTCGTATTTACAGTCAATTTCTAATATATAAGTGTTAAATAAATAATATATGATATATAAATTGTTAAATAAATAATTGAAAATAAAAAATAAAAATAAAAAGCATTGAATATTAAATAAATAAAACTTGTAAAATCTGCCGACAATTGAGCCTTAAAGAACGATTTGTCGTAGTAATGTAGACGCGTCGTAACGCGTGCACCAAGAAAGCCGCCACTGGACGTTGTGCTAAAAAACTCATTAAAATATTAAGTTGCACGTTTGAATATAAAAATGGAAACAATGTCGAACCCTTATCCAAAAAAAATGCACGACACTTATGAGGATGAGGAAGAGAGAAAACATTTTCAACGTATTGTTTCAGCTTTCAAATATTACAAGTAGGTATATCGTGAAAGATTATTTTGTTTAATTGACTTTTAATTCTCGAGTCGATGTTTTGTTCTTATCTTTATTGCTTTTATTCTATTGCTTTTTTAATCGTACATAGTACCTCGGGTAAATTTATAAGATGTCGATTATGATTTTTTTTTTTTTTTTTTTTGATAATCGTTACAGATTCTTATTATCGTCTTAACCTTCAATTATATGGTACTGCGATATATTTTATTTGCAGTTTTACAGTTATTCCATAATTATGGAAATTAGATTGTGTTATATATAATATAATTTTTTTTTTAAATAAAGACATGATGATTTGTATTTAACAGAAGAAATTCATAAAAAAATTTTTCAATCAAAATACATTAGCCAATTACTGCCCTACTAAAATCAGTTTCAAATTCATAACTATACAACTTAAAACGATGAAATGTAAAATTTGTAGCAAGTGTAATTGTACTAATAAATATTATTTATATCATAATTTTTCGTTACAGAAATCATTCACTATTAAGGGTTAAGAAAACAGAATCCTATTTGCTATCACTTCCAGCCCATCATCAAAAACTGTTATCAAAGTATAAAGAACATCTACAAGAAGTTAAAAGGTGTATTGAAAATAATGATGAGATAATCAAACTTATCATAAAAGATGTAGCGCATATTTTTGAAAATGTGAACCCAACTACTGCACAGACTGACAGTGTAAGAAAAGTTCACCTGGTGTGTGGCATGTATATTCTGTTGTACAATATATGTTTTTAAAATTATGATTAATTATTTCTATTAATCTTGTTAAATATAAACATAATTGTGTTTGTATCATCATATAATATTTTACTTTATTTTATTGAAAACAGATATTTCGAAATTATATTTACATGTTTATTTAACTGACCATTAACATTGTTAAAGTCTTCTTATGTCTTATGTATAAGATTTTGTTGTTATAATATTATCTTCCTAAGAAAAAATATTTAATCTATTTCTCTCATTCAAGCTTGGATTTTTTAAATCATTTTAACAAGCTTCTTTTTTTATAAAAATATATTCTATTGTACAAAATATAGGTAGGTCTAATTGCAGACATTAAATCCTCGTCCAGTAATGGCTGATCAAGAAAAGGTCCAAGCTACAATTAAACAACTGGTTCGTGATTGGAGTGTGGAAGGTACCGAAGAACGAATGGCGTGTTATCAGCCTGTTATAGATGAAATTATGACCCAATTCCCTGTAGACTATTGGTATGAACTTTTTAAACTTTCTGATACATATCAATAAAATATTCTATTAACATATATTCAGATATAGAATAGCTAAAGTGATATAGTAAGACATAGTTCAGAAAAATATGAAATGATAGGTAAATTTCCAGTACACCATCAGACGTGCAAATTCTAGTACCTGGAGCAGGTTTAGGAAGATTAGCTTATGAAATTGCGAGACGTGGATATACTTGCCAAGGAAATGAATTTTCCCTTTTCATGCTATTTGCATCTCATTTTGTATTAAATAAGTAGGTAAAAATTAAATATTTTTAATAAATATTTTAAATATTCCCTTTAAAACAAATTTTATTAACAATATATTATAGATGTAGGGGAGTAAATTCATACCAAGTACATCCATGGGTGCATCAGTATATGAATAACTTAAAACCTGAACATCAAACTCAAGCTGTGTTCTTCCCAGATGTAAATCCTAGTGATCTTCCAGAAAATGCACAGTTCTCTATGGCGGCTGGAGATTTTCTGGAGGTAAATATCTCGATATATTAAAAAATAAATAAGTATTTTAAAAATTTCTATTTCCATACTTTAGGTGTATACAGAAGACAATCACTGGGATTGTATTGCCACATGTTTTTTCATAGATTGCGCAAATAATATTGTACAATTTATTGAAACTATCTACAAAATTTTAAAACCTGGAGGTATATGGATAAACCTTGGACCACTATTATATCATTTTAGTGATATGCCAATGGAAGATTCGATAGAACCAAGTTATGATGTAGTTCGTGATGTGATTCAAGGTTTTGGATTTCAATTAGAGGTAACCAACTTCGTAAAAGAATATTAAAAAACATTATAATTGAGTTTTTATAATTTATAACATTTTCAGAAGGAGGAAACGCGTGTAAAAACACGATATGCACAAAACATTAATAGTATGTTGCAATGTGAATATAACAGCGTATATTTTGTTTGTCGAAAACCTAAAAGACACATAGATAATAATATAAGTCATAGAAATGGTACTGAAAGTAATGGTATGCAAGAACAAGAAAACTAATTATTGACGACTTCCTGTATTTCACTTGTAAGAAAAATTGATATAATTGTAAATGCGTTACATAATAGGTTCATTACTACAAAAACAAAGCTGTTATACTTTATGAATCAAGTCAATATTAGGTAATTTGAATCTAAAAAAAAGTAAGAAAAATCTTTAAATATTGTTAAAAATTAAGCTAATATTTTTTTATCTAGGATTTTATTTCACTATATGTAACTGCTAAATATTAACAGCTCTGTTGTTAACAAACTAGACAATAAAAATTGCGCAGTTATTTTTTTAAATACCGACAAAAGTTGATTCAAGTTCAAAATGATTCTTCAACAATTTTGCAATTTTTCTTTTTCTTTCAATTTTGATATTTGTAATTTAGTATATTATTAATGTTTATTGTTTAAAATATTTATCAAATACCGTGATAATACAAAATAAAAGAAGCTTGATTTGGTTGCATGTATATACTACGCAATATCCTTTTTTAACTGGTTTGAAGACAAATTTTATTTTAATTATCAAATTTATCTTACAAACCAATGTTGCCTTGTATAATTCTGTGAGTTACATTAATATGATAAAGAGCGTGCAATTCTATAATTTGAGTGTTTCTTATTACAGTGTTCATTATTTCTTCTATTTCTTGAAAGATATATAATATTCAAATCACACAAATATCATCTGTTTCAAAATTGTTTATATTAACAAAATGAGTAATTAATAACATTTGAAATGCAAATATGCAGGCTACAATTACTATAAAGTAAGCCTAATGATGTACTGATGTAATTTTTTTTATTAAAAACAAAAATACGTTTTTGAAAATTTGATCAATAACAATTTTTGTCTCATATAAAATAATTTATTTTTAAAAATATCTTTAGTACAAAAATATGTTGATTAACGATAAAATACGCTAATGCTTTGCTTACTTATAAACTTTTATTAAGATATTGTACAAATAATGATGCAATTTGATTAATTTCAATTTGTTGCATTTTACTATAAGTTAAAAATTGTCTTCGTAACCTCATGAGCTGTGCTGCAGTACACGAGTTTTGTACTGTTAAATTACAACCTGGTATTTTAAATTCATTTTCAATACCCAATTGCTTAGTTGATAATATTGCCTTCACAAAAAAAAAAGATACAGTAAACAAAAATGTGTTATAACCTGTCATAATAATGTTTATGTTGTTCGATCTCATTATTTACTACAAATTTTATTATACTTGATTATTAAGTAAAACTTTTTGAATAACTTACATTAATTACTTCTTGAGTGACTGCATCCAATTCATATAAATAATTAGTCGATGATAATGGTGGCTGAAATATGATGTAATTAATCAAATTGATAATTTAATTCAATTTAATTCAATTTATGCATCAATACTAACACATTGTGTACTTAAATTTGGTTTTGGTGCTTTTGCTTCATATAACAATTTATAAATTTCATCAAATTTTAGTTCATCTTCTGCTGATGTGACAAATAATGGTAGGTCCCAACGATTTTTACTGTCTGGTATTTCATACCTACACGTTTACAAATCTGTGATGACATTCCATTAAAAATGATTACAAATTAATTAAACATAATTACCTCATTACAAGTGCATCAAAAATTTCTCTATTATATCTTTCATACTCTGATCTTCTTTTATTCCACAACCAAGCATGTTCAATCGGTATATCACAGAATATTATACACTGAGGAGTTTTATATAATTTTGTTATACAATAAATCTCATAGCGATATCCTTTAATATAATTACTACCATCAATAATTAATATATCATTTGTATTTAACATTCGTTGAACCATTGACTTTATGTCACTTCTCACACTTTTTTCGTTTTTAGAATCTATAAAAGTTAATAAGATAAAAATAATTTGTATGTTCTGCTTTAAAAATGAAACTAAAGTGGTAAAATAAAATAAAATCTAACCAGCATAAAATTTATTTCTATCAAAACCTCTTTTAGTCACAATATCAATTTCATTTATAATTTCTACATTTTTTCCTTTATTTATAAAATATTCTTTTAATTCAGAAGTGCGTGTTGTTTTACCACTGCATGGTATACCGGTAATAATAATAAGTGGCATTGTAAAATTTATTTTATATAAATCGATACTTTAGGTATTTCTGAATACAGTCTTGTAATGCATTTATATGTCGTAATAAAATAAAATTGTAATAATATAATATATATGAATTTGTAATGAAGTTATATAAAAACATACAATAAAAATAGAAAAACAAACATTAAGCAATTATAAACATATACATAGTTAGTATTCACAGGTTAACAGATTTACGCTATTGCGTGAACTTGTCTTTAATATAATCGCGTGAATCTAGCTTCAATTAGAATCAATAAATCAGGCGCAAAATTTGAATTAGCTGAATATATTTACAAACAGAAAATAATATTGAGTAATCAAATAAGAAAAAAATAGAGCCTGAAAATAAGAAAATACTTTATTAGTTTAATTTTATCTATTACATACATTGTCCAATTAGCAGTTCTGAAATAAGAGCTTTAAGAAGATTCTTTTATGTGTTTTACTTTCTTCTTCACGTGTATAATTCACATTTTCTCATTGTTGAAGCCGTCTTAAGAGCGAATAACCCTAGAAGACGAAATTTTGACGAATGTAATGGAAATTCATTTGTCACTGAACTAGAATAATTAAGCACAAAACAGCGAATTTTTCCCCATCCAAGGCTCTACAAGCTGCTTATTTTAGTTTGCCAACTCCTCCGCCATGAAAATGGTTTCTATTCTGTGCATTCTTTCCTGCCGCAGCGAACCATACAAGCAGTTTTTCCGATCTTTCTTTAACTTAATTAAGCCAAACCTAAAATGAAGAGATCGATAACCGATCAAAAAAGTAGGGACATAGACCATAATCGGCCCGCGGATCACTAGTTCACCACCTCTAAGGAAATCTAAATCTAGAAAAAGAAGAAAAAACGGACGACTTTTCCAAATTATATCAATTTTGTTTATATTTGACAAATATTTTTCGAATGATATATTTATTAATATTAGTTTCTAAACAAGCAACAGTTAAAAATAACAATAAATATGTTTCCAATATTTGCACATTCCGATCAAATTTGTGTTTCAACGGCTCTACGGACATAAATCCATTTATATACTTATTTACATTTTCCAAACTTACTACTAGATAGATATATTTAAAAAGTTTAAGTTTCTTCTGGACGTTAAAAATGTAATATAAAAATCAGCGTTGTAAATTAGGGTATGAGAAAAATTTGAGAAAAAGATAACAAAAATGAAACTAATGATAAAAATTTTATAACTAAACAAATATTGAAAAGTAAAATTCTAGTTAATTCTAAATTAATTTTCGTTATTTTATTGCATTCATACAATATAAAAATGGTACATAAAATATTGGTTATCTTTCATGAAAAACGAAAATTGATTAACATGTTTTCTTTATTATGTAATGCATAACGTACTTGCATCAAACTTTAATACTTATTTGCATCAAGTTTATTAATACTTCCATAGATTTATGGGCGTAAATATATACATACATATTACCAAGGTTTTTTTTTAGTTAAATTCTTATCTACATTTTGATATGATAATACTACAAGAAAAAAGAATTTGATTTCACACTTATAGAATAAAAAATCACATACATATTTTTCTTGTAAATTAGATGTATATTGAAAACTTATCGTTAAATATGTAAGACAGATTTGAAACATGCGTTCATAAAAGTACACAAAATTATTTAGTGATGCTCTATTACGATTTAAAATAAAAAAAACTTAATAGTTCTTTCCTTGTAATATACAGGTGTTACCTTTAGTTAATTTTTGTCAATGAACACATTCATTTATACATATTGTGCAGTATACAGCAATTATTATTTAATGTGCTAGATACGAATTTTTTCCAATTTAACTTTATGCATGCAATGTAGTATAAAACAAGTACCATATACATCTCACGTATCTAAAGAAACGTTACTTAAAAACGTTTCTTTCCATATTTTTGATATTTCACATAATATTTAACTCAAATTATATATCAAAATTGAACCCAAACCTGGTTTTATGTATGAACTTTTTCTGCATATTGAATAATTTTTTTGCATTGCAGATGCATCTTCGATATTTAAAAATCACGTAATATAATAGACAATAGAATTTAATGAATAATGGAAATGTAGTTCATCAAATAATGAAAATTATAACCAAGATGCATTTTAAAGACTACTATTCAAATCAAGACGTGGCCTCTTGCTGTGAACTGTAGCAGCATCATCTTCAGAGTCACCATTAGCAGACAAAATGTCACGTTTTCTATCAGCATGCTAAAAAAAAAAATATAATTGATAAATAAATTTAGTCCAAAATACTAACAAAATATACTGTTTATAAAAATATATGTAATTTTATACATTTTTATCCCAGTGTTGGTGAAGATACCTTAACAATATAGTTGTTTTTTCTGTTACTATAACTGAAAATAATAATTATAGTTATAATTATTCATTCTCATATTTACTACTGAACTATAGAAATATACTAAAGTTATCTTACTTTGTTCTGAAGGATGGTCTTTTGTAGGAAGATAAACTGAAGGTTTTTTTACACAAGTTCTGTTTCCACTATCTGTGTGAAAATTGGCAAAGTTGTTTTCATTGTGTGAAGGTAAACCCTTTAAGAATTCAGCAACAGACTAAATAAATAAATCAAATTATAATTAAATTAAGGAAAATTAATAATTAACCTGGGATTACCCACATAGTCTAGTGCAGGTACATCCCAGCCCCTAGACTCTCAGGTTAATTAAATTCCCAGGTTAATTAAATTTTTTAATAAAAATTCACTAAAAATTCCTGACACTCATATAGATAATGTAAAATTTATTGAAAGAAATATTCACAAATTGTTGTTTTATCTTATGCATTATGTTACGATAACTACTACAGCAAAATTATTAGTTAAATAATTTAAATTATTTATTTAAAAATGATTATTAAATATTTAAAAGTAATCTTACTCATCTACTAACGAACAATTACATCAAAGACATATAAAAAATAATTATTTTTGAGAACTGAAATTTGGGTTATGATTATTTGCTTTCATAACATTCCGACATAAGTTGTATATAACCTAGAAATCAACTCATAATGACAAACAATTTGTATAAAATTTAAATAAAAGTTATATCTCACCATTTTATAATTATCTGACATATCACGTTACTAATCACCTGATACACTTTTTATTTTTTACTAGAGAGAAATCAATCTTTAAAGCTCTTTAATTGATGAGGAATCAACTGCCATCATTACGACAAACAACCACAGAATTCAAACTGTCTAGATCTTATTTCTCTTGCTAGTTAATGACATAAGAAGTAACAAAAAAACTGTCACAAATTCAAAGCGAAAGAATAGAAAATTCGAAAAGCATGTCGTATGTTATAAAAATAAATTTAAAAATTGCAGAATAACTTTCTCTTTTGTTCAACAATTATGTACTCTTACTAATAAAAAATTAATTCACAATATATACAATATATCATTGTAAAAAGTAATCCAGTACAAAAATCTATAAATAATTTAATAACTGTACGATAACACAGTTTCATTGTTAGTTTTCTCTTTCTTTTCATTTCTTAAAAGAGGGATAGTGTAAATATGTAATGTATAACATTTTTATAACATAAACATAACCTAAGAAAATCGTGGTTACCGAAATGAAATCATCTTTTGTTTAAAAATTAATATAATGTATAAGAAAAAGTGGAAGAATTTAAAAAAACTTGATAACAATAGCTATGAACTTGAACCAGAAACAATTAGAAGGACACAATGCTCGTTAAAAACTAATTTTTCGCATATGGCATTTGATTGGAATGAAGAACGTTTTATTGTAATTGATACAGCAGGATATTTATATTATATCGATCTACTGAATAGTTGTCCTTCCTATCAAAAATTGGGAAATATTGGACGAGCAACATTTGTGGCATTTAATCCCATAAATAAGCTTGAAATATTGGTTGGTCTTGCTACAGCTGACATCAAAATATTGAGACTAAACAGAGATGTTTCTCAATTTTGCTTATTAATTGCTCATAAAATACCACCAATATATGTGTCGTTTTACAAAAACTATTGTTTGACTTCTTCGTGTAAAGAAGCTATAATATGGTGTTTATACTCTTGTAGTAAAACTCGACAATTAAAAGCTTGCTCAAGAAATTTTATGATAAAAAAGGCAAGTTTTTCAAACTTAGGGCATATTGTTATTCTATACTGTAATGATATTTTTCAAGTATGGAATTTCAATCAATTGGAAAATAATATCAAAGTTGATGCAAAGCTATTTGGAATACGAAATATTAAAGACTTTGTTTTTACACAAAATGGGAGAGCAATGATTATAGCTAATGCTCAAAATAAAGTTGTCATTCTGAATACATATAACTGGAATTTAATGAAAACACTGAATTTACCAGAAAATTTTATTGGAGTGAAATGCTTATTACTTGTACCATCACCTTTGGATGGTGGAGCAAACAGTATAATGGCATATATTTCATCAAGCTGTAATCTTTATTTCTTTGACTTAAACCAATCCTGTATCATCGATATTCTACAGCCTATTAAATCGATAAAAAAGATTGCTGTTTCTCCCATTGGTAGTTACATAGCATACATAGAAAAGGAAGGTCATCTTAAATTAATAATCTGCGAGAAACTATTTTCAAGAAAATGTGAATCTTTGCAAAAATTAACAGAACCATGTAAACCACTTGCTCATGGAATACATGATCACTTACAATGTGTTAGGAAGAATATTAAACATGAATTACGTATAGAAAGATTAATGCTCATTTTAAAAGAATTTGGAGAATATCCTGAAAAATATCGTACATTAATATGGTCAACTATTTTAGATTTGCCAGCTAATAAAACTGCATACAATGCCTTGGCTAATAAAGCTGCTAGTACAAATTTTACTTCAGATATTTTGAAGAATTATCCATTAGCTAGTAGAAGTAAACAAATGTTATTAATGACAACAGTTCATTATTTAATACAATGGTGTCCTTTATTAATACAATGTTCATTTTTACCAAACTTAGTTTTCCCGTTTGTTATGGTCTTTCAGGTAATCAAATAATTCATAATATAATAAAATAATATAGCAACATAGCAGAAATTAACTACTTTATTTTTATTACAGAAAGATCTATTACTTGGTTTTGAATTAATTATAAGTATATTATTAAACTATTGTCAAAAATGGTTTGAATATCATCCTTTACCACCATTAAATGTGTTAGGTATAATAGAAAATATTCTTTTACAAGCAGATCCATCTTTGCTGAATGTTTTTTGTGAACAAGGAATAACATCTAGTGAATATGCATGGCCTCTTCTAAAGACTGCAATGAGTGAAGTCTTATCTGGCCCTGAATGGTTAATTTTATGGGACAATCTAATATCCTTTAAAAAACCTTCACTTTTATTGATAAGTATTGTGGCATATAGTATATGCTCCCGTGAAATTATCATTTCCTCATTACAAACACAAGAAAGTATTAAAAAGTATTTTACTAAACAAGGTCATGTTGGAGCACAAGAATTGCTAAAAGTTGCTCAACAGCTTGATAATAATTTACCATTAAGAATACATCCTAACCATTATCTCAGGTAAAGCAATTTTTTTTTTTAAATCCAATATTTTTTTATTGCTATATTAAGTATTATTATATTGTATTTCCTAGGAATGAAATAATTACATTATCATCCAAGGGGATATATCCATCTATTGTGTCACATGATTTTCCGAAATTTTTAACAGACAAAATATCTATTTTTGAATTAGAAAAGTTGAAGAAAAAAAGAACTATGCGTGAACACAAACAAAAAGCTATAGAAATTACAGAAACGAATAGACTAAAACATGAAACAAAATATTTTATGGATCAAGTCAACGAAATAAGATTAAATGGTATGTACATTCTTGAAATATTAGTACATAAATTGTAACAATTCAAATTTCAGAGGCACAGAAGTGTTTCAAAGAACAATTATTTGATTGGGAAAGAAGAACAGCTGAACCAGAACCAGCAAAAACATGCAAAGTTAGTCGCGAACGAATTTGTGATCAATTTTATGATACCTTACATTTAGATTTAGGTATTACAAGTGATAAAGATATTCTAGATTTGAAAAACAAAAAAACAAAACGACTACAAAAAGATGTAGATGACTTGGAATATGAAGTACAAAGTTTTTTAAATTCATTAAGATCTCAAAAATCAAAAATAATTAATAGTTAATGTCATTTATATATTATAGAATTGTTAAAATAGCATACAATTACAGAATTATTATTTCCTTTGTATTACGTTTGCAAAAATAAAGATTTTAATATAATAAAATGTCATGTAATATTCAAAATTTGTTGAGAGTTATACAAATTTATTATAAAATTTTTATACAACTTGTAAATATTATAAAATATCTTTGTACATTAAATTACAAAATAATAAAACATTTTATGTACAGATACATTTTACAAAAATATTGTTTTTTTTTGTTCAAATGCTTTGCTTTAAGAATGTTAATAATATTGCATTTAATATTGTCTAAAGAATTAAATGAAATTGTGCTTCCACATTACCTCACAGTAAAGGTTAATCATATTGAACCAATGAATGGACAGGTATACCAAGCTTTTCTCTCCCTTTTAATCCAGATAATTCGATTATTGTTAAACATTCAATCACTTCAGCTCCGCTTAACTTTAATAACTTTATTGCAGCTACCATAGAACCTATAGATATTATTAAAATTCATTCAATTTTACTTCTAAGATGCTGAAAAAATTTATGTTTCTATATTATTCACCTCCTGTCGCTAGTAGATCATCTATAATAATTGTTCGTGCTCCTTTTTTTACATATTCTGTCTGTATTTCAAAAGTTGCCTACATAAATGAATGAAATTGATAAATAATATTTAGAGTGACACTGAAATAAAATTAAATTTCATTTTATATACTAACTTCTCCATATTCAAGAGTAAAAGCATGTTGCACAACATTTCCTGGAAGCTTTCCTTTTTTTCTAATTGGCAGAAAAGGTTTTCCTAATTCCATGCATATAATCGGTCCAAGAAGGAAGCCTCTTGAATCTAAACCTACAACTAAATCAACCTCCAAAAATAAGATATGTTCCACTATTAAATCTTTCATTGCTCTCATTGCTACAATGTTGCGGAATATTCCAAATATATCCCTGAAAATATGTATATAATGAATCATAAAATATAAGAACTTCATTTCATAAATACATGCAGTTAACTTGAAATTAACTACATGTTAATAAATAAGAAAAGCATAATTGACTAAAGTAAATCATCTTATTGCTTACCGAAATATAACACCAGGCTTAGGAAAATCAGGATAACTGACGATTGCATCTCGTAATAATTGAATTTTTTCATTTTTATTCATACTGGGGGATTAATGATCACAAATGATACTGCATACGATGTATTACAGAAAACAATAAACAAATTTTTGTTAGACTTTACTTTAGAGGACCAAAAGTTGGACCTTTTCTTTAATTTGGTTAATGAATTTCGACCAAAAATACAAGGACGAAGAGATCCACTGCTTCAGAGGTAGATTTATCGTCTACAAAGTTGAGCATTTTTTATCGCTTTTGATAGGGCAATAACGACGACTCTATATTGTCTTCTATCCATGTTTTGTCCAATGAGCGGGATCGCTAGCTGTAGGCAGACGTACGTGAATGACGAATCTATTTCTCGAGATAAATGAAATATATACAGCAGAATTCTGTTTATATAAACTTGTTAGAGAACCAATAATTTAGTATATAATTGATACAATAGCCGTGATTTTTTGTTCATATAATAAGAGTTCACGTTTAAATACGTGGAGTCAACTAACTAAAAATTGGTTCAATTAGATAAAGTTCGTATAAACGAAGTTCTACTCTATTTGTCATTATGCGTTTTGCATATACATATTTTCTTTTTCCGACTTAACTCGACAAATAATTGACAGATATCAATTTTTCGTATGCCTTTTGAAGATTTGCACAGCTTTCGTTTACATTTGCGTTTCCCCGATATATCTTTGTTCAGAATTAAGTTTGGCATATATATATTATTTTTGAGTCGTCGTTTCAACAAATTCTTTGAATTGACTTTTATCTATAGATGACACAAAAGGAGTCAAACTGGTGGGCAGAAAAAGATTGAATGAGAGACAGAGGCCGATATCGTAATGACAACTTTACTACCGACCGCTTACGTGATTTTGTGACTGCGATTTCGCCATAAAAATAAAATTAATTTAATGATTATTAAGGCATATGTTATTACGTACACTGCGTTATTATATAACGTAATGTCATAATTAATTCTTTCGAGACTATTGGAATAATACGTCCCAATGTAACTCATGCGGCTATTAGAATATAAGCCTCCAGCTGCCTAATAAACAAATTTTTTTTTACACACGTAAATATATAATTTTCCTGTCAGCACTTGAGTCTCATTAAGATATATGATCTCAATGTAAAACACTGACGGAACAATATAATACCTTAAACTTGAAAATATAGAAAATACCTTAAACTTGATTCTTTTTTATACATGAATATACAGTATTATAATAAGAATTATTGCATTAATTATTGAAAAAAACTTTTATTTACGCTTATTTGACTTCGTAATAACTCACTAATTTATAACATATTTTTTAATAATTTACAATAATAAATATAGGATTGAATTTGTCACAACCAAGCATTATCGTGCTATGAAAAAAAAAAAATGTATATAATATTTAAAGAAACGAATTTGACTATGAAGTTTCCTTCGCTATTTTGTGTCTGTAGGAACATGATGTGCCGCTTTATACCAATATTTGTAAACACTTTTTTCTATGAGTCTTTCACAAGATATTTCGAGACAAAGAAAACTTCTTCAAGTTCTGTATCTACTAATAAGTAAAAAAACGTCATATTTATTTCACAGATATTCATGGATATGAATTATCTATTGGATTGTCCGAAAAGTTCGTGCCGTTTTTTAAGGAAATTTTAAACGCAGCGCATTTAAATTTCGATATATATTTATTGAATTATATAATTGGCATTTTGTTCTACAACCTTTCTCCATATATCATGCAACTTGAATATTCCATCCTTTCAAAACCTCTCGGGTTTTTCGGCGAAAAACTTTTCAACATGATTTTTTATTCCAACCAGAGTTAAAATTTTTGTTATTAAGGGAATTTTGTAATGACCTAAATAGGTGAAAATCTGAGGGTGCAAGGTCTGGTGAAAACGATGGGTGGGAAAGCAGATTCCAACCAAGCTCCAGCAACTTTTGTAGAGTAGTCAAAGACACATGTGGCCGCGCATTGTCCTAATGAAACACGACGCCCTTCCAATTCGCTAGTTCTGGACGTTTTTGATCAATTGCTGTCTTTAATTCGTCTAATTGCGAGCAATACTTTTCCGAATTTATCGTCTGATTGTTTGATAGAAACTCATAATACAGGATTCCTTTCCAATCCCACCAGACACAGAGTATGACCTTCTTCGGATGAAGTCCGGCTTTTGGGATGGTTCATTCCGCTTTCCCCCAAAATCTTTTCCGCTCAACATTATTATAAATAATCCATTTTTCACCTCCTGTCACTACTTGCTTCAAAAATGGTATTTCCTCGTTACGTTCATAGAGTGAGTCGCAAATTGAAATGCGATCCACCAGATTTTTTTTTGGTTAAGTGGTGGGGTACCCATACATCAAAACGGTTTATACAGTCAAGCTTCACAAGATGCTCGTGAATAGTGGATTTTGATGTTTTTAACATTTCTGCTAATTGACGTGTCGTATAGCGTGGATTATTCTCAATTACTGTTTTGATCTGATCTTCGTCAGTGGTGGAGCACCTACCCGGCCGTTCCTGATCTTGAAGGTTGAAATCATCAGCTTTAAACCCATTTTCGCAGTTCTTTCAGCTACAGCACTTTTACCATAAACAGCACATGTCTTGTTTGCTGTTCGACATTTTTGCCTTTCTGGTAAAAGAAAAGCATCAAATAATGTCTATAATGCACTTTGTTTACTTCCATATTTAAAAGCGTATAAAACTAACAAATATTAATGAATCCAAACTTTTTTCTAAATGCCTGAAGTATCACTTTTTAGAATAAGCGCATATGTCATTTGTTTTCAAACATTCTAATATATTCAGATAATACATTCTAATATATTCTAATGCCATCTACCGAAAATCGGCACGAAAACTTTCCAGACAATCCAATATTTATCATCATTCATGTTTATAAAAATATCATATTTTAATTAATCTCTTTCAATACTTCTAAATAAATGTAAAAAATCAAATATCCAGTAAATTTTTCATTTAAATTTGTTTCAACAATTGTTTCAAATTATTACATTCTTTTATTAATTAAGTTTCGTTCAATTCAATAGATAAGTTCCGATACAAAATTGGCAACATTGTCTATATTTTATTATTTTAATTTCTATCACTAGTTAGTCGATAGTAGTAGAGTTGTTTATTGTATAAAATTTGTTTAAATTGGTAAGAATGTGATACAAAAATAATAAAGGTTTAAAGTTTCCCGAATGTGCTAACAAAAATGCATTGAATATGACGTCTATAAAAATTGACCAACTTGAAATTCGAATTCGAAATTTTATAAGGTTTCGAAACTTGAAGTGCTGATTTTATTTTCTTCTAAAAACTGAAGTTAACACTTTTATATAAATTTTTATTGGCCACAGTTAAACAAAAATATAACAACACAAATAAATAAAAAAACATACAAAAATATCTAATCCAAATTCTTATTTGAAAACGCTAACATTCGAATCTAATCTATTTTGTTTATAGATTACAGTCTTGGATTTACTGAAAAGTTTCAGAGTATATCATTAATGACGGTGTAATAAGATTTTTTTTTTTTTTATAGATTCTTAGATATTTTGGATATTTTATATTATTGTTTCAGAATTACTTGATGGCGTATCCATTTATATCCTTAAAAACAAAAAAGTTTGTTCATCGGTCATCCAAAACAAAAAAGTTGGTTCGGTCATCCAAAAGTTGTAAAGCATCTTGCATCGAACATTTAATATGTACACATAAATCGAACATTCTTTATTCACAGTGCAAATGATTATTATTCATTCATTGATTTTATACTTTTTCTTATCTGAATTTGAAGAGTTTCAAATTATGAAAAAAATACAAAGTTTGAATTCTCGAAACTCGAAACTTTTTTAGGTTTTGAGGTTTTGAGGTTTCGAATAACTCATCCTATATATTTAACATTTAATTTGTACGTATGTAACAATTTCTCAAAAACCACTAGACGATCAGAAAAAAAGTTAATAGTTTTTCATCTTATAAAGTAAAATTTGGTTGTAAAAATAAAAATATAGGCGTAAAATTAATATTTATTTCATGTAAATTTCAATTTTTCATGAATCTAATAATGATAATTATGCAACATTAATATCTTACATTAAATTTGTAAATCATTCTTACATATTATAATTTAAAAAACGTAATTCTATTTACATAACACATAATATATTCTAAAATTAATAATATATTACAACAAAAAACATTTAGTGACAATGCTATACAATACAAAAATGTTATAAATTTACTTCTTAAAACTTACAGAAAGTATTTACATTTTCATAAGGTATGTAAGTATCAAGCGATAAAAATATTGGAAAACTGTATGAACTAATATTATTGTATATATGTCTTTATTTAAAATGTTAATTTCATACAACTTCCTTTTTATCATATGTTATTATTAACTGATATAAATTATTGTGGCAGTGTAGAAACTGGATGTTTTGAATATTCTTAAATTGTTATTATAATCTGTTTGTGCCATTTTTTGATATATTCAGTTGTATTTTTATTTATCCTTAAAATTTTTTATGATTTACTATTATTCTACTATATTTAAAATTATTGATTTTATGACTAGTAGTTCATAGAAATAAACTTGTACGACAAGATCAACTACAACATTTTTCATTTGACTCAAAAATATGGATTTCATTTTTAAATAGTCAACAACAAATAGGCTGTGATTATTTACAAAATGAGAAACAGAATTATACTCGATGAAGATGATTTAAACTTTTGTTGTAGCTAATAATTTAATATAATGTGCTTTGTGAGTTATTTCAAATTCCTGTGCCGGTAAGAAACATTGTGTCTGTATCCTGGGATGTCTCACTCTTTTCAAAACGCTTCTACCAATTAGTACAAACGTGATTAAAAGAACACAACTAGCTCCGATTGTCGCTAAGACAATTAGCTCCGTATTTTGCTTAAATCCTTGCACTTCGACGCAGCGTAATCTATCTTGATTATTTACAAAGTTCGCGATAACATCTTCTTCACTGATTTCATCAAGACTTGCGCAAACTTTATAATGACCAGGTAACAGTACAGCTAGCGTTACAAACGTTAAACTGCAATTCAGTTTTCGCTTATTCACCGCAGATTCAGCATCAAAAACGATGACAGAAAGTTCGCATTCAGGTAGATTCAACTTTTTCGAGATTGATAAGCTAACGTCGACGTACATGAAACCTTGGTCAGATACGTTTACGTGTACTCCAGTTATCCTGGTGTCTAACGACGAAGAAGACCCTGACACTGCAGTTTCTTGATTTTGTTGTAATACTCGCTTAGATTCTTCTAATGTAATTACATCACTGCAACCCAAACCTAAAGAAACATCATCGTAGCTATTTGGTACTAGGAGTACTACGCAATAGCGATATTTATGGCTTGGTTGTAAATGTAATGAAGCAGGTATGGCGATCGGAAGTGAACAAGGATCTTTCATCATACGTGAGTCGCAATGAAGAGAACTAGAATCTGTTTGAACCTCGCTATCACCTATGGTTTCATATACAATTAGGGTATCACATGTATATCGCTCTGCGCATGGTTCTACATGCCATAAGAGATTAATACCGATTGATTTGTCATAATGAAATTCTTTCAGTGTTAATTGAGCACCAGCTAGAGGCAGTCTGGTCATGATTGGCGGTGTCGGCTCACCACAAAGGAGGCTACCGGGAGAGACTTGCGTCAGTATACCATTTTCCAAAGCGGGTGGTGTTGCACAGACCGCTGAAGACTTATCTTCTTCGTTCAAGCTGGAATTACTTAACCAATTGGCGAATTCTAGAAGCGTACAATCACAATTCAAAGGATTGTCGGCCAAGGAAAGTTTTGTAAGCCGTAACTTGGACGTTGGTACATCGCTTGCCACCATTGTGATGTCATTATCATCGAGACGCAAATCTTGAAGACTTTTTAATGGTACCACCAAGTCAGCAGTCAGAGATCGCAAAAAATTATGCGTCAAATCCAGAGTTACTAATTTTTCTAAATGTGCCAAAGAAGCGCTGGATACCGCAACGATGCGATTATTTGCTAGATCGAGTCTAGTGAGAGTCGATAGGTATTTGAACGAATGATCCTCCAATACATCAATCTGTGTAAAAAGTAAAAATGAATAATAATTCATACTTATAAATTCAAATTCATAATTTATGAAACTCCGATATAAATTACCTGATTGTGGCTTAAACTCAGATAAGTTAAATTCTTTAAACCCACAAGAGCTCCTTGCTGTACATTTATTAGCTCGTTTTCAGACACAGTTAAGAAACGTAATCGTGGCATTTGAGGAAGAAGATTTGGACCCATTGGGCCCAACAATAAATTGTTGGACAAATCAAGTTCCTCCAAACTTTTAAGTCCTCTGAGGGCTGAGAGTGCTGACACGCTTAAACGATTACCGCGTATCCTCAACGAACGTAGCAAAGGCAGTGCGACAAAAGCTTGAGGCGATAATTGCGACAATAAGTTGTCACACAAATCTAAGTATGTCAAATTTGATAAGCCCTGAAATGTTTCAATAAATGTTTCATCAATTCTCTTGACTACTTTAACCTTGTTACAAACTTCGAATCTTTTTTATCCAATGGCGTTTTTATTTCTTCTTTCTTTTTTTTTTTAATTTTACGTTTTCCAAAAGATATGTATCGAAATTATGCTCGTTAACTGATTAAAAATAAGCATATTCTTTAGATAATATAAAGTTTTTATTTAAAAAAACAAGGAAAAAAAGTACTGTCAGAAATATGAAAAATCGTAGCAGACTTAAGTTTTATGATTAATTTCTGTTTCTATAGTTATTTGATAATTATAATGGACGTTTGATAACAAAATTTTGAAATTTTACCTTAAAAGACTCAGCCTCCAACGTCTTTAATTTATTCTGAGACAGATCCAATCTTTCTAAGCCGATTAAATGCGATAAAGCTGCAGTAGGTACAGAATCTAATAAATTGTTCGGAAGTCCAAGAGCTTGAAGAGGTGTTACAAGACCAATAAAAGCATTTTCATGAACGCGTCTCAATTCGCCGGTAGAAACGACGAATCCGTGCAAGGCAACATCCTCGAGGAAACGAGCTGGTAGCATTGAGATTCCCGTCACTGTTACATCTAGTAAAGAGATCGTTCCTGGACGGCTGAATCTTAAGTGTTGACTGATAATCTACATAAATAACATTCCAGTTAAATAACTTGGCATTTAAATTAATAAACTGAGACTGTGACACAATTCTAATATAGCTAACAAATAGCAACATGCAATATTTGCAATTATTCAAACGAAGAATTCAATTAATCTCGTGTTAAAAATTTAATTAACAAGAGTCATTTGATTCACGGAGATATTGTGAGACAAGAATTATTCGTCGAAGTGGTAACGGGACATTCAACACAAAATAGCGAGTATGTATGGGATAGAAGAGGACAATCACAATAGTTACTTGGAAAAATACATACGATCTGTATTTCATTCGTAGTGTATACACCCACGCTCGCTTAGCAAATACTTAAAAAAAAAAAAAAAAAAAACGGCTGACCTCGATAATATAGACAAATAATAAGTTTGTTTATTGTGTCGCAACGAATGTTTTCTAAAAGATATAAAAAAGTGATGTAATAAAAACATAAATTTTGAGGAAGGAACCGAACATTCAAATTTGACTTTCGCATTTAATTAAACGTGTATGCTAAATTGCTGCTAAATAAATAATTTTTCAATTCATTTTGTCCACTTACATATATAAGATAAAATATTACGAGATATGAAAATGTTACACAAAAATTACCTGCAGTGCTGTTCTATCACCGGTGCATCTTAATGTGTGTGGAAAGTCGCAGGAACACTCGACGCCCGCTTTTGTAATATTTGGACATTCCCAAACCATATCAGACGAAGGTGAGTATGCGTGGGACGGGTCTTCAACATTTTTCTCGTTCTGGCTTTTTACAGTATTTGATGAATTAACCATCGTTTTCTCGGCTTTATTTAAACTAGATGTTGTTATGACCATCGATGCCGAGGTAGTCATCGAGATCGTATTGATGGTCGTTTCATCTTCCAGGAAATCACTCATCATTGCGTCTATGCAAGACGCCATCATTGTTAACAATAAAATTAGGGAACATCGTGGCGTCCACAGCATTCTGAAATAAAATTATTTCGAAAAATTCATATGATTATGTTTAAAAAAAAAATGTTCGTATTCAAGGAAACAGACTTCGAGTATATTTCATTAAAAATTATCTTGGTACATGCGCACTTGGTAAGTTTTCAAACTCGATTTTGATTTAAAAAAAAACTTGATTCATTTTTATACATAGAATACACACATTTTTTACTCATTCTTGTACATAAAATAACCTCCTGTTCGTTATTTTTTTTCTACCAAATTTGGAATTAGGTAAATTTCTAATCAATTTTTCCGAGCACGATTTTCTCAGAAACAAATCCTCGAATGAAAAAACTTTTTTCTTTATTTTCGATTCAGTTTTTTATATAAAATCATCCCTTTCACGATTGTACAATTGTACTCTGCATATAATATTTATACAGAAAATAAATGAGTATGAATAATGGCGCAACAAGTGTCGACTGAATTTCGTCCTATAACTTGATCGTGTCATTTCCAGTATCACCATCCACTTCAATTAACCCAATTTGTTAGTTTCCGATCATCTGAAAACTTAAAATCATCCAACATGAACAATCAATCAATAGTCTAATAAGAAATTTGTATAACACAAAATTGTCAGCGAAATCGTCTAAAAATCAATGTCCTATGCTTATTACACGGATTTATGGCTTATCACGCGAAACGACTTGGACAAGTTAATAGAATTAGATCGAAAACTGCAACAGCAAACACGAACGCGTACAAGACAAGATGGGTTGAATTTACTACTTCCAACGTATCTCAGGTGTTGAGATCTATCCAATTATAAAATGTAATTTCATTATATGTAAATTGCAGAAGTTAATGGGATACATTTTCAGATATCGTAATTTAGTGAAAAGATTGATAGTTTGTCACGATCAAATGGTTCAGACGCAGAAACGAGACTTGATAAAACGGGTTCTGGATTGTGCAGTCGGCCGAATGCTGGAATACAAGAAAGAGATCGTTAACTTGGACTGCAGTGATTATCAGTTTAGTAATTTCATTTTAAAACGTTCACATTTCAGAAGAAATATATTGATGTCAACTGTGCAGATGGCCTGACGACTTTATGAATCAATTAAAATACACACCAGACGACGTAGAAATTCTTGTATCCGCATCGAGTAAAGACGTCATCGAACAGCGTAGAGAACGTATTCAAAAACTGATGGAAGACGCTCATAAAAGTTATAGAATTATTCGACTTTAATAACTTTAAACTGCAGATATTCATGCTTAAATAACTTAAATAGCAATATGTGAAAATATATATCAAAGCCGGAAACATTATTTTTGGGGTTTCTATTTATTTTAAATAGTAACCGAAGAAATCGAAAGCAAAGAACATTCTGTGATGGAAATAACGGAGGCGACCGAAAGCGCAATAAAATTGAGGAGAAGGAGAGTTAGAGAAATAATTTCGGAACCGTTGCCTGTACAAGAAAGGATTCGAACATCTCGAGAAATTGCTGAAGAAACAATGCGAGCAGCGATATTGCTCATTCAGTCCCACGAAAGAGCAAGAATAGGTCGTTGCGTTGGAATCGACGGTAAAACCAAATAAATTTGTTCTTTAATACCGTCAACTGTTTTCATATAAAAATGTCTACGTTTTGATAACGTAGCACAACGAATGCACAATTACAACAAGAAGGTAGAAATGGGATTTATCGTACCGAAAAAATTGCACAAAAGTACGTACGAAAATGCTGCTGAAACCATACAGCGAGCCTGGAGAATACACGTAGCGAGGAAGAAAATGAGAAATCGAAACGAACGTACGGAAGAATTATTGGGCATAGCAATACCTAGTTGGAAATCTCAAGATGTTTTCAAGAAAGACAGGGAAAATTTTCAGAAAAAATTAACGTTAATGCCGGGATTTGCTAATGAAATCATAAAGGCGACAGAGAAGGAGCGAGCAAGAGTAATCTTCTTTGAAATTGATATCTTAATATCTGTATTTAACGAAAACTGAGTCATTGTTGTAAATGATAAATCTTTTCTTTTCTTTTATTTATTGTTATAAATGATAAATCTTTTATTTTATTGTACATGTATAATGCTATAACGAAAACCTACTGAAAACATTTATGACAATTAAATTTTACTTAGTACTTACTCGCGTTCCCTGAACTTTTACTGTCTTGATATCATTTTCATTTCAACATATAAAAAAGGATTGAAATAATAAAAAAAATTCTATATAGAAAAATCTTTTTCAAATTTAAGAAATTTTCCAACGACATATAACATATAACAGAATGGTGGAATGATTCAGTGTTAAAAGATAAAGTCACTTATGTAGTTTTATATGTAGTGTTATAGAATAAAAATATCAGGATTAAAATATAAACTAAAATGTCAGGATTAATCCAGTCTTTATTTGTGGGTCGATGAGGACATTCCAACATCAATACTCGAGAATTTACTAAAATCTCTGATATATTTAATTTTGATATTTACTACAATATTACAGTTTGCAATAATCGCAAATGAACTAAATTATTATTTATATCGTTTAAGCTGTGGAAAATCAGAGGTCCTGGTTTGATGGAGGATATTACTGATGAGATTCGAGAATGGTTCATAATGTGGTATAATGATGTGGGGCACTTTGATGCGTATCCAGTTGCACATTTAGGTGGCAGCGTGCTAATCGCTACCGGACAAACTTTAACACCACAGGAATACCTGGCGGAGAAAATGATCAAAGAAACAGCGAAAGCACCAACAATTACGAGGGCGAGACCCAAGGAAAAAGAGCCATGGATACGACAAACAAAGACGTTCTCTCTTCTTAACGAGGCTAACCAGGACTTTATTAATAACTGGAGTTTTCGACATCGTACAAATGAATATCGAGAGGAAATATACCACGATTTAATCAAGGATAAACTTTGTTACGAACTTCAATTAGAAATGAGGAAAATAGTCGATGAGTTGATGAGGCTGGAATTGAAAAAATTGAACGCAGCACTAACGAAAGACTATAAAGCTGATAAACGGACGCTTGTTATACCTACCGAGAAAAGTAAGATATTTAAATTAAATTTAACATAATACATAAATTTAATTCAATAGTAAATAAAATGAGAAATAAATCGCACCAAAAAGCGTGTTGCACACATCAAGGTATAATTAATCATTATCACAATTATTACCGCACATGCCTCGTGACAGCAGACTCTAGTTTTAATAATCTCCAATTGAAAATAGATAACAACTTGAAAATTCTATCGCTAAAAATCGAGATATTTAAAATTAATTATTATTCTTTCGTCATCAAATTCTCACTGACATCATTAATAGAAAGAAGAGCTAGAAAAGAAAAGGAGCAGAGAGTCCCGAGCGGTGAAAGCGTGGAAAATAATTTTAAAGAGTTAGTCAGAGCTAATATCATTAAAGATTATCCCAAAACATTCCTCAACGATTGGATAGGAGATCTTTCATATCAAAATTACGAAGCAGCTCGGGAAGCACGAAATTATAATCATCGAATGGGCGAAGTTAGACAGATTGTCATGGATTATTGCGTGCTTCCTCTCAGTTCGAGAGAAATTCATCAAGTCGCGCCTTTAATTCGAGCCGTTTGTATCTATGGTCTCGCTCGACACGGCAAGAATTTTCTGGTGAACGCAATCTGTTCCGAGGTTTCTATCCATTTTTTTTTTTTTTTTTTTTTTTTTTACTCCGATAGTATCTAAAACGTTTCAAAATCGACACTAATCAATAATTAATAAGCTAATAAATTTAAACCAAAGGTTGGAGCATTGCTATTCGATATGACGCCCACGGTGTTGGTAGACAAGTATATGGGACGAAAGAACGAGCGCAAATTAATGAACATGATCTCCGAGATAGCTCGAGCATACGCTCCTTCTGTAATTTTCATTGACAACAGTGAAAAGCTTTGGTCGAGAACGCTATCTGAGGAAGACAGACAGCTGAAACCGAAACGATTTGCTCGATACTATCCTCGATTAGTAAAGAGTATCAAACGTGGCGACCAGGTAAATCTACAACTAAAAAGTTATTTTAGTTAGGTGTATTATAATTCGTATTTCACCCGTTGTTACTCGAAACGATAAAAGAAAAAGAGTATTTTGATTTCGCAATCGAATGAGCTCACACGCAGTGTCTCACCTAAACTGGCGAGGAATGTTAAACTTGGTGATTTGGTAGCACCCACTTTATGAAATTCTTGATATTCCTGTTTCGACTCTTTCTCCGATATGAATGAACCACCTCAATAAGCCAGCTTCCCCTCTATCTTTTTTTCCAAACGTCTCGATCGTTCGAAGCTGGTCATCAATGGAACACCTCCTACCGAACCATCGGAACGTAGGTGGTACCGAGTTAACGTAGGATTTAGAGTGTCGGTGATTCCGAACAAGATACTGTTACTCATTGGCGTAAAATATTCTACGATATAAAATTGACATTACGATGAATTTAACAATCCGAATATAAGAAAGAGGAAACTATTACGTGAAATCATTTTTCTAATATATTACTAAATGGCTGATTGCTAAACCATAGATTTTTACGCACTTATGAAAGAAATTACAAAATGTATACGTACAAAGTTAATAATTAGCAATAGAGTGCTAAATAGTTTACTGATTACTTTTCGAAAGAATGTTGAATGAATGTTCGATACAATCGTTCGATACACTGGAACGTAATATATTTTCCAGATCCTATTTCTCACGACCTCCTCAGAACCATATAAAGCAACAAGACCCTTCATCAGGATCCACGACAAGTTCATAATGATTCCTCTCACGGACTACAACACATTGTACATGTTTTACAAAGATCTGCTGATGAAGTATCACGGAGTTAATCGCGATATCGACATTTCCACGATGGCAAAGATGTCCGTAGGCATTCCGTTGGAATTCATAAAAAACACGGTGGATAATGTCCTAAATCTTCGACGAAGGATCAGTTTGAAATTCAAGCCACTAGCTGTATCGGAAATCATGGACGAGGTATTAAAATATGAGCCACCTCGGGCGAAAACGCTCTCTGAATTGGCAAAATTTGAGAATCGTACGCCGCTCGCTAGAAAAAGAGCTGGATTGAGAAAGCAAGAGTCTTGAAATATTAAAGAAAAATGGCAGATGGAAGAACTGTTGAAAAAGAACGAGCATGAAATATGAAATTAAACGAGAAAGATCATGATTTTCTGTTCTAGATAGGAAGGGAATGGAAACGCTAGAAAATTGTCGGGTAAACCGTGGGATGTTAACGTGGATGTTAGAAGTGCGACTGCTTTTTTCACGTTGAAAATGCTACGTGTTGATTTGTTATTAAGCAATCGAGAAAAGTCAAAGTTTAAAATAAACCCGCGAAGGAAGCTAGAAGACGTAAACATAAACAGCCGTGTATAACGTTCAAAGATAGTGACCTTTCTGTCACTATTGTAAGTTCTCGTTGAAAGAAGCATGATCATCGATTGAGCGATTCCTTCCTTCTTTCGTATCACGATTCGCCAATGTCCGTCTCCTGACGTGAAACTGGTTTTCGCCTTCGCGGGATATTAAAAGCGATTATCAAAAAACGGCAGACAAACATAACGACGAACATCGTAAAGAACTTTATAATCACGTTTATGTTACAATTTCCATTCACGAGCTTTTTGAAGAATATACATATGTTTCCTCTAAAAGCATTCTTAAAAAATTTCTTAAAAATTTTCAAACAAGTTTTGTAAAACTTATACGCTATAGCTTAATCGAGTAAAAAAAAAAGTTAATATTTCATAAGGTGAATAAATAAATAAATTCAATAGTAAAGGGTGGATACATATATGTTCAATAAACTTTATTGTATGTATTCTTCGAAGACTTTTGAACAAAATTACAAAACTAATTGAAACTTTGATTAAAGGTACAATAATTCGCTTGCAGTAACTCATGATTGAATTAAACTGATGATGAATTTAATTCAATGAATGATTTCGATTTTAATGAATGAAGATACTCAAAAATTGAGAAAATTGAATAGAAAAGTGAAATCTCGAAAATAGTACACTTGGGATTAATAAAAGTGTAAAGAAAACGCTAATAATTAATTGCTTACAGTAGAAAATATCGGGGGCAGGCAGGAATGGTAAGGAACAGGGGACAAGCAGGAATTCATCTCTAAAATTCATTGTCAGAGGTTCTTACACGTATGTATACACGTACCTATAGTAATATATGTCCCTTTGATCTGGGATTTGTGGCCCCTGTGGCTCTCTTCACGCGCGGCACACGTACACGCGGCTGGTACGTCGTAGCACTCGCGCAGGCGCACTTACGCATCCAACCCACGTTGATTGTTGCACACAGGCAACACACGGTAACGTTAAGAGTAGGCACAAGCGGACCAATCGCACGCTCGCTCAACCGAAAGAGCTGTCACTCGGCCATAGGCGCGGACCTGCTTCAACTTCGAAACTGGACTGTTCTGGACCACGCTGTCTGCCACCTTTTTTTTATTCAAAATAGGCAAAAGGAACGGCAACACCCACGCCAGTGACGTGTTCGCGAGTGCATCTTCCTATGCGGCTAGTTTGAAGCCTCGCGTTTTCTCCTCTTGCAATTGTACCGACTTGTATTATACCGTCTCGTCTCTTACGGAGATTTCGGATTCAACGACCGATCGTATTATTGTGAACACAAAAAAGGAGAACGGTCGTGCAACGACGTCGTGCTAGCACACACTGTGCACGAAACATGCGGTGGGCACTCGTGTCGAGAAAACGACGCCTTCGCCGTGTCCACACGGTGGGGACTCCGCCGGTGCGTCCGTCTCTCTGTGTCTCTCGGTTTCCACATAGCATAGCCATGTATGGAACACGGGACGACGTTCTCTCTCTCGGCCCTTACGCCCACTTACACATTGCCGCTGTTGCTCCAGCAGCTATCCGCCTCGTACTTGTAGTCCAGAGCAAGTATCGTCGAACCGACGCGACGTCACCCGCCTCATTGACGTCGCCCTTCAATCTTGTCTTTCTTATTTGCTGGCCAAAGCTAAGCTCGAAATTAAGCCACGATACCGAAATCACTTATAGATCAAACTCGAAAATAGCATACCGCATTTTCGAATTCGGCGCGCGTACTCACACGTACTTTATTCTTCAGAATAAAGAACCTCAAAGAAGATTTGAGAAATAGGGACGCAGGAAGAAGAATCGTCATTTGAGGAAGAATTTCAATTTGAATATAATATTAATGATTGAAGGATTCATGTCGTTGTTTACGTATATCATATTGCTTTACCAGATTTAATTCTTCTTTATTTAATATTTTAATGATTTATTGTCCATCGTTAAGATTTATCATTCTTGGTTGTTTAACATGATCATTGGCAATTTCACAATTGGATATTCACGTGCAATCATGCTTCGCTTCAATGTAATAAAAGGCCTTTTGGTGGCCAATTCTAAAGGTTTGCGGGATCTTCGCGAGAAGTATTTTTTGACATTGGAAATCGGTCTGTCGCTGTTACGAAATCATATAAAACCGGGCCTTTACACCCACGCGAGTAGGACTGGCGTAATTGCGGTGAAAGAAAGTTTGATTTCTTTAAGGAGCCATATGTTTATAATGTATTAATCGAAAAGTAATATTTAATGGTATACACCAATAATGTTAATTTCCTTTTTTAATATTAATAAACAAGTTTCTGTATAATAACGTTAATACTTATATGATATTTTTGTGTGTAAATTTGGAAATATATTAAATATTATATTATAAATAAATATATTAAATATATTATTAAATATATATCATAAATTTGAGGTGGAAATTTATGTTTCTTACAAACAAAAATTAATATTGGTGAATAATTCTTGTAACATTATGTTATATTATGTTCTATCAAGATTTTCTCTTTTTGCTTCACTAATTTCTCCGTCTCTGTGCAAAAATTTTCAGAATTTTTTAAAAATTAAATAACTGAAAATTTCTAATGTAAAAATCAGAAGAATATAATATTTTTCAATAAAAAAATCTAAAGTTTGGTTTAAAATAGTTTTGTCTTCGTTTTAAGATCCAAATTATTCAAACAGAAGTAAAATTTTATAAATTCCCGGAAAGTTTTTGTGCAATTTTAATACAAATTTTAATATTGATAGAAAGCCAGCTGTTTGCACGATATTATTGAAAGGGTCATAAATATTTGAATAAAAAATTGGCTGAATCAGAGAATTAGTTAATTATATATAATCTTTTCTTGTAACTTTATGTTTCTGTACTATTATACACATGAAAAAAAAAATTTTTGAATCGCAACTCTAAACAAATAAATATTTGCTTAGTAGAGTTCTAAATAAAAAAATATTTAATTACATTAGGATAATTTCGTCATGTAATTTAATTATCTGTACAATATTAGCTTAGAAAAATATAAAATATTTTATTATGCATGCGCATGATGAGCGTATAAAACATTATTACAATATAATTAATTCAGTTATTTAGAATCAAGTTCCATTAATTAATTATTGCATTTTAATTGATATATCTTCATGGAGAATGTGCTAATATAATTTTTCAATCATATAACAGACTCTTCCACTAAATATATATAATCTTTCACATCGTTTATATATTTTCGTAAAAACTTATGATCCCTTTTTATATTCATTATCAATTTTTTAACATCTTCCTCCCTATAAAATAATTAAGTTAGTAAAGTGAAATAATTCTTTATACTTTATATCGTCCATCAAATACTTTTGAAACTGACCTCACGGAACCCATAAGACAATGAATGGAGATGTTCCGAGGTTCAATCTTGTCAAATGGTTTGATATCAATTGTAATCTCTAATATTATGTTTCCCGTTCTAGTTTGCGATACAAAAGATATTCTAAAATAAAAGAAAAATGCACATACTGTATTGAATATAAAAATTATATAGATCCTATAATACTTACCGATCACGAGTTATTTCCATTAAATTTAAATCATTCAAACATTTCAACTCGAACATAAAATCCATAGCTAGCTTTACTTCCTTCGAAATGAAATCTAACATCAATAATATATCTTCACGATTTTTGTACAAATCTAACAACTTTTTTACGTCTAACTTTTCTAAAATTATCCGGTGAACTATATTCATGAGTACATCCGCGTCATCTAATAAATCAAAATATTTTTAAACAAGCTGCATTAAATATAAATTAATAGCTGTTCCGTTAATCTATTTCTTGAACTTACCTGCTAAACGAGAAATTAGTTTAATGTCTTTAATAAATTCATTATTTGTTACATCACGAAGATCCCGTATAAATATTACCACTAACAGTGAACACGATATAAAACCAGCAATAAACATATTTTTTTCAATATTTTCGTGGTATATTTCCCAAATAATTTCGTCACTAAAAAAATATTGCAAGAATTATTCGATATGGCATTAATGAAATAATGAAAGATTTAATAGTAAGAAAGATATTAATAGTAAATAATAGTAAATAAGATATTAAATATATTCAAGTACCTTTTCGTATAATCTTTCAATTCGTTCATTAAAAAAGAGAATAAGTTTAGTTCGATCGCAACATTTCCTTCTATGCAAGTATGAGTTTTCAAACATTGTTCCAATTTTTCATTTGTATAAGATTCTTTATTCATTTTCATCCTATTTATATCAACTGACTTGTCATCATCGTTAACTTTTAGAGTATTTTCACACATTGCTCTTACATTTGATAAACATTGTATGTTTTGATTTTCGAAATTAGAATTATTCAAGCATAAATCTTGAATATTTTCTTCAACATCAAACGTCTGAGATAATTTTTCAGTATCGTTCATTATCGGAGATGAACATTTTATAATTTGAGACTTTATATTGGTATTTCTCACATCTAGCAATTCCAATTTCTGAATTTCATCAGCTTGTACTTGATCAAGCTTTGAATTTGAAGACGCACATTTGATCATAAATGTGCAAGATTTTCGCACATTTTCATCTAATATATCCGCCTGATAATCATTGAAATTTGAAGTATCTTCGTGTTCATCATTTCTATTTTTTGAAAAACAATTAATTTCTTGATTACAATTAACGTTTATAGATTGATCTATATCTGATAAATCATCCAAACAATAAAATGTTGGCGTTTTAATCGATTCTAATATTTCTACATTTTCATTGAAAATTATATCACTTTTATTAATTGGGCATTCTTCATTATAATTTTCATTCTTTTGTAAACATTTTTCACTATTTAATACATTATTTTCTTGATTATTGATACCGAAATTATTATCATTAATTTGTAAAACGTTAGTATTTTCTTTGTTACTGATTGTAAAAGTATGATTACTGTCTAATGATTGAATTGTATATGTTCTTCTTGGATGTGATGTAATTGTTTGTGCATGTTTATCTTTATCTTTATTTAGCTTTGAATTTACAGCAGAAAAAAAATCATTTGACATAGAGTTATATGTAGTACAAGGTACTTCTGTGTTTTTTCTTAAACCTGAGACAAAAATATCTTGCTGTACTGACTCATGTAAACCCATGCTAGATGTAACATTTACAGAATTTTGAAGTTTAATTAAATTGGACTTATCCAGAACATTTTCTACCCTTTTTGAAAAATTATTTTCTTTATCTATAAACTTTTCTTCATCCGAAACAGTTTCTGAACTTAATGTACAAGGAATTGCTATAGTAGTAATATCTTTTAAGATATTATCTGTACAAGTTGTGAAATCTGCAAGATCTCTATTTTGAATATTATCAGATAATACTGACTGTCTAATTTTAATGGAATCTGTATCAGAATTTATTTCAGTTTGCGATTGCGTTGTTACTATAGCTATATTTTCATTTATATTTGTTTCACAGTCTGTTACTCTTGCTTTTCCGCTATTGTCTCTTACATCAAGTGGTAATATGTTTGTAAATGTAGAATTATTTTGAAAAATAATAGTTTTGTTTGATGATATATGACTATTACAGCTGCCAAATATTGAAGCTGAATTCGATTGGGTGTAAGAGGTATTTTGTATAGTTGTTTGTAAATTATTTTGGTGCTCCGATACTCTTATTTTTGGTGAAGTTGCTACATCTGTGGTGAATTCCATTGACTCACTAGAATACATTCTAGTTCTACTAAGATTTGCCAATGTTTCATAAATTGGATCAATTCTTAATTTTTTAATATTATTCTCTGGACTATTGAGATTAGTTGTATCTTCTCTATGAATTTTTGTATGTGCATTAGCTGGAACTACACTAGTTATTTCCATAGATGTATTTAATAATTTAGTTTTTTCATCTTGCTTTGCAATATTATATTCACATTGTGATAGTTTAGTGATAGTGCTATTCTCTGGATTATTAGGATCAGTTACTTCTTTTGTACAAATTTTTGTATGTGTATTAGTTGGAACTACACTAGTTACTTCCATAGATGTATTTAATAATTTAGTTTTTTCATCTTGCTTTGCAATATTATATTCACATTGTGATAGTTTAGTGATAGTGCTATTCTCTGGATTATTAGGATCAGTTACTTCTTTTGTACAAATTTTTGTATGTGTATTAGTTGGAACTACACTAGTTACTTCCATAGATGTATTTAATAATTTAGTTTTTTCATCTTGCTTTGCAATATTATATTCACATTGTGATAGTTTAGTGATAGTGCTATTCTCTGGATTATTAGGATCAGTTACTTCTTTTGTACAAATTTTTGTATGTGTATTAGTTGGAACTACACTAGTTACTTCCATAGATGTATTTAATAATTTAGTTTTTTCATCTTGTACATCATTAAAAAAAGTTGTTTTATTATCATTATCAACACAATAATTACTATTTGACTGCAAATTACACATAGATACTGCTGTAGTCATTTCCATTGAAATATTATGAAAGTTTTTAGTTCTATCATTTTCACATGTAGTCATCTTTACATTATTAATATTATCATTAATGACAGATAATAAGGGTACAGTTAATTCCATTGACATGTTTTGTATATTTTCTGATGGTAAAATAATTTGTGTCAGTTCCATTGATACATTTTCAGGCACCTTTTCAGTTACAGTATTTTTAATATAGTTTACATCAAAACATATGTTATTGCAAACAACTTTAGTTAAATCCGTACATATTTTCTTAACAGATTTAGTATTTAAATCATTATGATTTGATAACTTTGACATTTTTTCATTTAATTTTCTATTACAGTCTTCATACACAGTAATACTTTTTGATATGTGATTATCATTGTCTAATTGCAAATTAGTCAATGAAATAGATTTATTTTCTTCAACAACTGCATCATGAAGTGTAATTAATGGTTCAGTCATTAACATTTCATCTTGACAATTTACATTTTTAACTACATTTATAACATGTAAACTATCCTCTTTACTATTAACATTTTCTTCCATTACTTTATTGTAATCAGATTGTGCATCATTTTCATGATTATCAAAAAAATTCTCTTTAAATATACTTTCGATCTCACATTCTTTTTGATTAGAAGAACAAGGTATTTTAAGATTGCTTAAATCATTTTCTTCATATGTGTTGTTCCATACAGTTCCTTGCTCCAAAGAATTGCAAAATTCTCTGTACAATGTATTTTATATTATGAATTAACGGACAAACTATGAAAATTTATTAAAAATAGATTTTAAGGAATATAATTAACTCACTTGACATGTTTTTTTTCTGCAAAACTAACACGTCTTTTAATCTTTGTTGTAGTAGTAGGGCTATTTTCATTAGATGAACTACTAAAGTTTAAGTTCTGCAGAGGATGACGTGGTTTCGGAGGCTTAAGTATCTAATATTTGTAACAATGGTGTTAAACAAAATTTCTGAGGAACAAGTTAAACTTATTATTAAATCTAACCATATTAAATTAAACTGATTTAGTCGAGTCGATGTAGCTTGATATACAACTCAAGTTACAGTACACAAACTAAAGAAAAACATATAGCAAAAATATGTTACAGAATCAAAGCTAATATCAATATTTCTGCAAATATTTTTAAAAATATTAATATACTTACAGAAGACCGTCTTGAACTGTTTCTAGTAGATTTGAAAGGAATCCTATGGAAAAAAAAAATATTTTAAAAGTATCATAAAAAATGTTTTCATTCATAAATTACAACTTGTGTAAATAATTGTAAACAATTGAAAAATTGCGAAGTGAAGTTAAATAAATTTTCAACTCTGAATAATACAAACGTGTATAATAAACAATTGAAAAATCGAAATATACTGCAAGGTTAAATTTATATTAACATTATTTTCCGACAGTCAATGTTTACGACTTATCAATTTTCGCACAAGAAACAAACACTAAACTACTTCAATAAAACAGGTTTAATAAAATAAGTGAAATAATGCTCACATTGCATTGCATTTAAACTTTATTCAATTCAAATTCAAACTCAGAAATTTCGAAAACGTCAATTCTCTGGTAAAGGTTGCTAAATTCTATTGGCGCCAAACTGTAGCTACGATGCAGTTTTCATGAACTTTCATGCGTTACGATATTACCATAAAGCAATACGAACTTGAGAATCAGCTCTTATCAGAATATAAATAAATTGTAATCTACGACCAATGATAAATCGCCAAATACGCGATTCCATTTAGTGATGCTTACAAAAATATATCTACGATTAAATGTCCGCTTGAGTTACGAAGCTATGATACGTCAGCTATGAATGAATACCAAGTAAACAGTGGCAAGGATTTTGTGTAAATCGACAGATTGATTTGATGAAGGAAAAAAGAAAAGGAGATAAAGAGACGACGCTGCGTATAAGTCTTTCGAACGCAGTTATATCAGGCTGTTAGCATTGTTAATTAATTTCACCGAGTGGCTGAGAGTGAGAACAGCTGATCAAAGGAGACACAGGGCTAATTATATTAACGATGGAAAGAGCCGCGGTCAGAATAATAATAAAAGCACCGAATCAGCAGATTAAAGATCAAATAATAAATTGCAACATTGGGTGGACCGTGGGCCAATTGAAAGAATATTTGTCCGACGTTTATCCCAATAAACCAGTGAGTTTTACTTCAGTTTGCTTTTGTTTAGTGAATCTCGTCGTGTAAAATTTTGTGAAAGTTATATTCGATGAGATTAACATATCATTAATGTTTCGAGAGATGCAAAATAATTGTAAACATTTTCCTTGATTCGAATGTATTCTCCAGTATATTATTTACTGGAGATAATATGTTGATATTTTTACAGTTATAACGATTACAATTTAATTATCAATAGTAAAATAACTTTATTTTTCTCATTTATTTATAACAATTGATTTTTAATTCTGAGTCAGTTGCGGATAGCAAGAGTATTATGTATGAAACAGTATGCTAATAGATTTTCTTATTTGTATCCTTAGGAGCCAGCAAACCAAAAACTTATATATTCAGGACAATTATTAAATGATTCCGTGTGTTTAAAAGATGTGTTGAGACACTGTAATGGACAAGAGGATCAAACTTATATAATTCACTTGGTCTGCGCTTCACAAAAGACATTGACAAATAAAATAATGACTGACCAAGTCGTAGAAAACACAAATATAATTTCTGTTGTAAGAAGTACAGAACATATGAGATTAAATAACACGAATAATATACAAAATCAAAGTCAACATAATAACAATAACAATAATAATAATAATGTTGCTATGCAACATACTTCTGCACAACTGTACTCTACACAATATTTTGATCCACGGAATAGTCAACAAATGGCTTGGATGCAACAAGCATATAACCATTATTTTACACAATATATGCAATTGTAAGCAGTATTTTTGTAAATTTTACCTTAGTTTTGAAAATTATATATCATACAGTGAAAAGAAATATTTTATTACAGAATAGCAGCACAAGGAATACAATTACAAACTAGCATTCCATATGTTCAACAAATGAATGTCAATACAAATAATAGTGTTCAAAATCCATATACAAATAACACAAATAATAACAACAGCAATAATAATAATAACAATAACAACAACAATAATAATAACAATGTAGGTGACGAGCAACAACCTGGTGCTCAAGAAGGTGATGTTAATGGAGGAAATAATGGTGCTGGAGAAGATGGTGCATTTAACAGAGATTGGCTAGATGTTTTTTACATGCTGTCTAGAATAATTGTTCTTTTCAGTATAGTATATTTTTATTCATCTCCTCTAAGATTTCTGATTGTTACGTTTCTTGGCTTTGCAATGTATCTGTAAGTTAATACATATAAATATCATACATGCATTTCTCATTACAAATATGTATAATCAAATGAATACTTCATAGATATCAAGGTGGTTTTTTCCGAGTACAACCTATTTTATTAGCTGAAAATAATAACGGTAGAGGAGACCGGATGGATAACAATAATCAAATATTACAAAATGAAGCAATAGGACCTCAAGCTGTACCACAGCAACAAAATGGTCAAGTTCCAACAGTACAGGCAGAGGCAAGAACAAATGCAAATGAAGAACATGAAGAGGAGAGACCTGGTGCACTTGCTTTTACTTGGACATTTTTCAGTACATTTTTTGCATCGCTTATTCCAGATCAACCAAATGTTATTTAATTTTAATGAATGTCAATTTATTATATTTAACCTTGTTGTTATAAAGTTAAGTTTCTTTCTTTTATATATATTTTTAAAACAAAACATGAATCTAATGAGGTGGTCTCTTTTTGCATACATACTTAATAAATCTTGATATCAAAAGAAATGTTATTAAAAATTCTAAAAATTTTTGAGAAAAAATCTCAAAGAAATTTTACAAAGTTTTCAGATATACAAGAATTTTTCAGATAAGAATCTTGTATACAATAATAGATATATATACGTAGATACATATATTAAATATACGCTTAAAGTAAATAGCATTTTTATAAATATTGCTATTCATATACATCTAATAATTTTGTGCATTACTTTAATTCATTGAGATTGCCTCAAGATGTATAAACAGAATTAAATTTATAATCGCTGATCATTTTTGTAGGAAATGATTTTATAAGTTAAATTTAAATTTATTAATTTAAAAACATCCCAAAATATTTAGAATTTGTTTTATAATAAATTTCATGTTTTTCTAATTCTATAAAGGTACAACGAGAAAAATATATACTGTGTATATAAATAAAATTAATATAATGTAGAGCTTATAAAGTGTTGATAAATATAAATATTAAGAAATTAAGATTTAAAATTTTTGTTCAAAAAAATTATTAAAGTAACAATCTTGTTACTTCAATAATCAAATGATTTTTTGCCATTTTTATTATAAGTGAATTTAAAAAGTTCACTTTTTAAAATTTATTACGTATGTATTTAAACTTTGTTTTTTGCAATATATATGTATATGTACATTTATATATAATTTGTAAACAATGCATTAAACAAAGATATTCTTAATAAATTGTAGAATTTCTGTAATTTCTTAATTAACAGATAATAAAATGTTATTAATAAATTAAAAATATAATTTAATAAAATAAAAAATATTAGAGAAAACTCATCACAATAAAAAAAGTTCTTTTAATTAATATAGTTTAATTAATTAATATTTTGCGATAGATAACAATATAAACCGTTAATGTCTCTCTCTCTCTCTCTCTCTCTATATATATATATATATGCTCTAAACATTCGAGAACATGGATTGTATTATGTATATTAATTTTCTTTAGGTTATATATATTGTACAACACTGATGTAGAAGTTTCTTTATGATACATATTTCTAAGGCATTTCTAAGCAATTTAAACATTGAAGAAAAAGACAGATATCGTAATTAAGAACTTATTTTTATTTAAAAAATGACATAGAATTATCAGACACAGAAATATCTATAATAACAAAAAGGCCCCAGTATGTTGTACTATAACCTTTTTTGTACATTTCAAGGTCTGCATTTATTTTAGACATATGCACTACTGGTGGAACATTAATATTCAAGTACGTAATTTCTTAAAATCGAAACACTCTTTATAAGTAGATAGAAAAACTTAATATAAAAAGAAAGAATAGATGTATGTGTGTCTGTATGTATATAAAAGAAATAATATTATCAGTCAAATTTATACCTCAATAGGCAAGTATGTTACAACCAGTTTATAAATCAATTGTATTACAGAAATGTCTCAACATCGAGTGCCTGATGTCATTGGTATACTTAGAGGAGCTAAGATAGTAGCTGATGCTGTGATTAAATACCAAGAAGAAACAGTTAAACATTTAATAAGGACTTCAAGCTTAAAAATTACTGCAGAAAAATATCTGACAGATAATTTGAAAACATTGAATAATATAGAACCAAATAAAATTCCTGTAAGTTCCAAAAATAAATAAAAATTATTAATATATTTTTTTATCATGACAAATACTTTTATAATATAACAATAATCTAACTATAACATTATTATTTGGTGGTCATTAAAATAAATTAATTTTACAAATGAATATTATAATTTTTGTACAGTATAACATATGTATAGGTTCAGATAACAAAAGACCTTAAAGAAGTGGCAGAACGAATAAATGTTGTTGAAAAGGGCATAATAGAATTTATAAAATTAAGAACTAAGGAAGTGACAGGAATATCACTTGATCCAGATAAACCTGTAAAATCTATGAAATCTAAATTACATATTTATAATCCTGCTAAAGATCCAAAAGAAGTGATAGTAGGGATGGATATTCAAAACATGAAATCTGTTACTAAAAGCGATGTACAAGATAAACAGGATAATCTTTCAAAAAAGTACTCAACTGTAAAAGAAAAAATTGAAACAATTTCCAAACTAGAACATGAAGTACCTAAAATTGTACTTTCTGAGAAAGATAAAGCAATTTTAAAGAAATTGGAATTAGAGCATGAAAAAAACATAAAAAGTCAGAACATACAACAGGATATATCAGATACGCTAAAAGCTGATTCTAAGATATTAGAAACTGAAACAACAAAAAATGTAAAAACAGCTCCAGACAATTTTCAAACTAAACCAAAACTATCTGTTAGACCAAAACAAACTGTGAGCTTTTATATTTAATATAAATTATATTATATAATGCATTTTATGTAAATATATAATAAATAAATTTTTCTCTCAAAGCTTTCACCTAATGCAAAAGAACAAAAAGTTCCATCCACCAGATTACAAAGAATGATAAGCTTTGGAACATTAGGAGTTGGTCTTGGTGTGGGTACTTTTGCAGAATATACACGCAGAACATTTGGATTAAAAAAACAAAGTCTTGGAGACACATTTGATAGCTTGTTTCTTACTAAAGCAAATGCAGAAAGAATAGTTTCTACTTTATGTAAAGTAAGAGGTAAGTATCCTTTATCAATTAATAGCCATATAATAGGTACATTTATTAATATATGTATTTATAATAGGTGCAGCTTTAAAAATCGGACAAATTTTAAGTATACAAGATGATACAATTATAAGTCCTGAATTACAAAAAGTATTTGAACGAGTTAGACAAAGTGCTGATTTCATGCCAACATGGCAAGTTGAAAAAGTATTAGGTACTGAACTTGGACACGATTGGAGAAATAAATTAGCCACATTTGAAGATAGACCATTTGCTGCAGCTTCCATTGGTAATTACTATATTTTTTTTTTAAATTAAAGAAGCTTTATTTTAAAGAACATTCTTCATGCTAGAAAAAATATTATAGGCCAGGTACATTATGGTACTTTGTTAAATGGGCAAAGTGTTGCAATTAAAATCCAATATCCTGGTGTAGCCATGGGTATTCAAAGTGATGTTGAAAATTTAGTAGGCATAATGAAGGTATCAAAGTATTTTGATTTTTATTTTATTGTAGATCGCCTGGAAATATATTTAGAAACTTTTACAGGTTTGGAATATTTTTCCAAAAGGGATGTTTATAGATAATGTAGTGGACGTTGCAAAACGTGAACTGGCATGGGAAGTGGATTATATCAGAGAAGCAGAATGTACAAGAAGATATAAACAGCTTGTGAAACCTTATTCAGATTACTATGTGCCAGCTGTAATAGGTAAATTAATAAAATTTGTAATTGGTAAATAGGTAAAAAATTAACAATTTAAATATAAAAATAATCTAATTTTATATTTAGATGAACTATCAACGAGTCAAATTTTTACAACTGAACTGGTAGAAGGAATTCCAGTAGATAAATGTACAAATATGGACATGGAAACAAGGGAACATATCTGCAAATTAATAATGAGATTATGCCTTAAAGAATTATTTGTTTTTCGATATATGCAAACTGATCCAAATTGGTCCAATTTCTTTTATAATACTAATACAAGACAGGTATGTATATGTATATAAAATATTATTATTCGTAAGTTCATAATATTCTTGATATTATTAATTATATTTCTCAATACAATTTTCAGTTAATATTATTAGATTTTGGTGCATGTCGAGAATATGAAAAATCATTTATGGATAAATATATTGAAATAATTTATGCTGCAAGTGAAGGCGATCGTAAAAAAATTTTAAATTTATCTAGAGAAATGGGATTCCTTACAGGATACGAATCTAAAGTATAATATACTTTTTGATATAATATAATATATTTTTCAATAATATTGCTCATTTTTAGAAAAATTACATTTGTACGTTTTTATACATATTTGTACATATTTGTACATTTATTATATTACATTAATTTCAGCTCATGGAAGAAGCTCATGTAGATACGGTAATGATCTTAGGTCAAGTATTCGATAAAAATTTTAAATATTATGACTTCGGTGGACAAGATGTAACTAGAAAGTAAGAATAATTTGATATTAATTAAATTAAATTATTAATAAATTAATAAATCATAATAATATTGATTACAGAATTCAATCACTAGTCCCAACAATATTAGATCACAGGCTTTGCCCTCCACCTGAAGAAATATATAGTCTACATAGAAAATTATCAGGAGTTTTCTTACTATGTGCCAAGCTTCAAGTTAAAATAAATTGTCGTGATATGTTTCGTGAGGTTTATGCAAATTATAAATTTGAATAATGGTATAATTATTAATTAAATATATTTAATTTTAAATATGTATAATTAAGTAAATATACATTTTTACATTCAATACCTTATACTATTTACTTTAACTATACCTATTTACTATACTTTTAATTCGTATAACTGTAAATAAAATTTTTTAAGTTGTATTCCGACATTAATTCATTTATTGTAACATTTTTATTTAAATAAAATTTGTGCAAGTATAATATACAGTTGAACAATGATATAATGTACAATTAAGTATAATACATTTGTAAATATCGTAAATCAATATGTAATACTGATAACGAATGATACCTTAACCTATTCATTCCTTTGTTTTCATTAATAAGTTATCCTGAACAAATTTTATAAATTGATTAAAATGTCTAATAAATTTTTATATTTTGCATATGGAAGTAATATGTTAACGCAAAGAATACATATTAATAATTCAACTGCAGTACGAAAAGATATCGGATTTTTGAAGGTAAATATATATACTACCGAAGGAAATTTCTCACGTGCGTACTTATTACATTCATTTTTATCTTAAACAATAGAATTTATGTCATGTTTTAATAATAAAATTTTATTAATTATACAAATATTATATCAGAATTTCAGATTAGACTTTATAACACATTCAAAAAGATGGGGTGGATGTTCAGCAACAATTGTTCCTACAGAAGATTATGTTGTGTGGGGAGCAATTTGGGAATTAAATGAATGTAACATTTGTACATTGGACAATCAAGAAGGTGTGGCAGATAAATTATATTTCCCTTTAATGGTTGACATAGAAACACTTACTGGTAAAATATTAAAATGCAGAGTGTACCAGCAATGTAACAATCCAAATGAACATATAAAATTACATCTACTACCAAAGCATAGAAGACCTTCACCATTATATCTGTATGTTAATTTAATTCTGTTAAATTTATTCGAAATTTATTACATAATTAACTATTCCTTTACAGAGAAACAATATTAAATGGTGCATATGAAAGTCAGTTACCATATGATTACATTAAAGTTTTAGAAAAAATACCGCATAATGAATATACAGGAGAATATGATATTGGGTAAGAACAATTTTATACTATCTAATTTTTTTTTTACTTTGATTCTTCTTACCTGAGATCACACTGGTACAGTGGCTATATTTTTTTTTGTTGAAATGAATATTTTTGGATCACAGCCTTCCCTTGAAAGAAGTTTAAATTCATCGATCTTATGCTTCTTCAAACGTTTTTGGACAGTTGGTTCATTTTCTATTAAGTTAAGAGCTGTCTCAAGTGATAATTTATCTGTTTCATACTTGGGTATTTTAATCTTTGTGCAGAGTGCACCATTTATCTAATAATATAGTATTAATAATGTATTGCTATGAAATTATTTATAGTATTAAACTATTTTGATTTCTAAGAATTACATAATTGTCACGTGTAATAAATAATATAAAATTATATAATGTATTATAATGTAATGTAAAATTTATATAAATGAAACAATAAATATTTTAAACACTTTGTACTTACTCTGACTTCCACTGCCATTTTATAATTTATATCTATCTCTGGCCATTTTTGTTCCATAACATCCTTATCTAATTCTATTTCATTCTTATCTATTAGGTGATGTTTGGCCGTAGAAAATGCGGACCACAATTCCGAGGCAAAATGTGGTGCAAATGGTGCAAGCATTATAATTTGGGTTGCTAATGCACGTTCATACTCACGACTTTTTTTCATGCATTCTGTAGAAACTTTGCGTATGCTTAATATTAAAAATAAAAAATGGTTAATGTTTCTAAATTTCTAGTCAATAAAATTGTCGACATACAAAAAAAATTGTAATATGTACCTATTTGTAAGTCCTTGCAATCTTGATATTGCAATACTCAATTGTTGAGATCCAATTATATTAAAAGTTACAGACTTTAAAAAGTAATTTCGGCTATCAAACATGTATTCATCATCTTGTGCAAATTTAGGATCAGTAGGTTGTGCTTGGAGCTCTTCTAAGGTTACATTATTGCGATAGTCCGTGAAAGTTTTCACTGTTTTCCATAAGCGACTTTGCCAATTTAATATTCCCGGTATAGCTAAATTTTTATTACTAATATATACATTATTCGATATGTGTCATAATACTTACTTAAAATTATTATAAAACTTACTGTCATGATTACAACGTTTATCCGAAGTTGGTGCCTGATCAGCTAATATAAATAGTCTAGTTGTATCAATTCCATATTTCTCCACAAATACAAGAGGATCAGTGCCATTATATTTTGATTTAGACATTTTGTCCCATGAAACAATGACTGGTTCTTTGGTACTCTTTACTACATATTGTCCTGCATTTTCTTCTACTTCATCTGCTTTCAAATATTTTTGTGTTTTCTTTACTTGATATGTTTTACCAAGTACCATTCCCTGCACAAGCAATTGTTTAAATGGTTCCATAGTGGGTAAAAGTCGTTCTGAATGTAGAAAATAACTTATAAATCTAGCATAATATAGATGTAATACAGCTGAAATTATAACATTATTAAATAAATAAATTATTAAATATATACACTTTATAACTGCAAAGAACTTGAATATTAGATATTTACCATGTTCTTTTCCACCTATATACAGATCGACAGGAAATATTTCTTTTACTTTATTAGTAGCAAACATTTCTTTTATATTTTGTGGATCAATATATCTCAAATAATACCACGAACTATCCACAAATGTATCCATTGTATCTGATTCTCTAACTGCTTCGCCTCCACATTTCGGGCAAGAAGTATTTAACCAATCCTTCATTTCGCGTAATATAGATTTTTTACTTGAAGATGAAAATGTTACATTTGGCAATACTACAGGAAGTTTATCATGTGGTACTGGTTGGATGCCACAATTTGAGCAGTAAATAATTGGAATTGGTGTACCCCAATATCTCTGTCTAGATATTAACCAATCTTGTAATCTTGAACCAACAGGATATCCACCAATTTTCCACTTCTTAGCTTTGGATAATATTTCTAATCTTTTCTTTTGTTGTTCCTCGTAACTTCTTATTGAATGTCGTGTAAATTCAAGTCCAATTAGTTCAGAAAATTGATAGTCATCCATTGAGACAGAAGGTATACCAAGATAAGTATCTCTAAAATTTGGAAATGTAATTTTATCTGTTACAAATATTGGTAATTCATTTCCATTGAACGGATTTACTACTTTTGCATCTATAATTTGAATTCCTTCTACCACATTTTTACAATATTCTGATCTATTTAATAAGCTCTTTGGAGATACTGCAATAAACTTCGCATATTCGATGAATTCTGGACGATTAGTCCAAATATTTATTGTTTTGGGATAATTTGGAATATTTCCTATCAACTGTAATTCAAAACTAGTGCCATTACAATCACCTATCCAATTTTGTTGAATTGTTTTAACATCCCTCCATTCTTTCAATGTTGGATCATTTAAACCTTCAGATAATGATCTGATATGATATAAAATAAATTAGTTAAATATTACTAAGTTTCTTTATTAAGGATTGCTAAGTTCTAATATACTTACTTAGCAAATGGTATAGTTCTAATAAACCACTGATTTAATAACCTTTTCTCTACTTTAGCACCTGATCTCCAAGAGCAATTATTTGTATCAATTTGTTCCTCTGCTAATACAGTTTCATCAATAGGATCCCAGTTAACAAATGATTCTTTCCTATAAACTAAATCTCTATCAAAAAGTTTTAAAAATAATTCTTGCGTCCACTTATAATATTCAGGATCACATGTAGCAAATTCTCTACTCCAATCAAAAGAATAATTCAACAAATTTAATTGATTTCTCATTGTTTTAATGTTATCATATGTCCACACAACTGGATCAAGTCCTTTCTCAAATGCAGCATTTTCAGCAGGTAATCCAAATGCATCCCAACCAATTGGATGAAGAACATTATATCCTGAAACAAAAGAAAATATAAAAACGAGAAATTTTCTAAATATATCAAACAAGATTATATCAATTATATTTCAATTACATTCTTTTAATCTATTTGTTTAATGTATTGCTCGATTCCGTTTCTTTCAAATTCTTAGCCAAATCTCTATATAGAAAAAATATCAAGAAATGAACTGCTGATTTTGAAAACAAATTTTGAAGACTATTGCAACAACTTAAAATTAGAGGAAAAAAACTCAACCACCAAAAAACATCATTGAATGAGTTATTTAAAAAATTCACATTATAGATATATGTGTAGATAATAACAACATATATAGCACAAATTCATTTGTAAAAAATCGCAAAATAAAAAACTATTCTATGTGTGCAATGTAATAGATAATAAATTATGTATGAATATACACATATTCTATAAATACATATTTAATCATATTATACGCATTATTAGAATTAAATTTAAAATGCCTATAATAATCATGTTTGGCTAATATTGTCAACCTGCTTGGAACGGTTTTTCATTGGTTTTCCAACTATTAAAAAATTTACCTTTCATTCTATAAAAACGAGCAACTGTGTCACTTATTGTATAAACTCTTACATGACCCATATGAAGCGTTCCAGAGGGATATGGGAACATTGACAATACATAAAATCTTTTCCTTATATTATCTGTATCATCGTACTGATGTAAATTAACTTTATCCTTCCAATATTTTTCTATACTTTTTTTTAATTCATCCGTAATGTCTTTATTCTAGAAATAAATTATTTTCTATATATTACATATATATTTGTTTACAAGACAGAACATACCGAAAATTGGCTTATGCCACATGAAGCATATCGACAAATGATATTTTTAAAAAACGTATTAATCATATAATATGACATAAATGATTTGATGATCTTCATTTTTTTAACTCAATTATTTAAATATTTACTTAAACATTCTAGAATTAAATATAAAACATTTAAAGCGTGTTTACAATATAAGTTGCCATATTTTTTAACTACTATAAAGGAGCTATGTTCCATATTTAAATTGTCATAATAAAATTATTTACAAAATTAATTAGCAGATAAATGATATTTCCAAAATATGATTTTATCACACAAATATATAATTTCAAGTTTCATTTGATAAATTTTATTTTGCTGGTAAACTAAAACTTCCGCTTCGTGCAATTGATTCTTTTTCCGGTATTTTTATTTTCTATACATAAGTTTGTAAATGACTTCCTAAATCCAATTAAAAACTTAATATCCTGAAATAATACTTTGCAAAAGAATTGTTATCATTTACGTTTTCAGACACAATTAACCAATATAATTGTAATTTTCGAATTAATAAGAAAATTTTTGACAATAATCGTGCTATTATTTTTTCATATATTTTATTTGGAATTAATTTATAATTAATTTTTTTAATAGAAAGATATGTCGATAATAATTATAGAAGTGTCATAAAATTATGATAAAATTTTATTCAATGGAAAATTAGTGTTTATTTTGTTTACATTTATGATAGTAATGTTTATAACCTATTACACATCAATACATGGATTTTCAGAAATATTTATATTTAAAGTAGTTTTTGAAAAGCGAATACATATATAAATTTTTATTTTTGTTTTAGTTCAAACACTGGGAAAGGGAAACCACATAATCCCTAATTGTCATTTTCACAATAAATAACAAACACGTGTTAGAACACAATTCAACCAAACGGCAATGAAGTATCGTCGAAAAAAATATCATATCAGGAAAACTCGTGTTGTTGCGCCAAGCTAAATAATACACTTTTATTTTACAGTTTATTTATTTAAATTATTTAAATTAATTTTAATAAATTTTAAGGCCTGTGAAGTTACTCAGACCTGTGGTACATTGCCCAACAGTGCGGTACCACACGAAAATTAAACCAGAAAAAGGTTTTTCTTTGGCAGAATTAAAAGCCAGTGGTATAAATAGAAGATTAGCGACAACCATTGGAATTGCAGTAGATGCAAGAAGATGCAACAGCTCAGTTGAGTCTTTGCAAACAAACTCTCAAAGACTCAAAAACTATAAATCTAAATTGATTCTCTTCTGAATGAGAAGAAAGTGAATATTATTTCAAAACGTATGATGTTGAAAGAAAACTACAATACTAGATAGAAGATTTTATTTCAATAATTTCGGTGCTATGTACCTTATATATAACATCATGATTATGTATTATTAGAATTGTATAATATATTATATATATTATATATTATACGTTATATTATTATTATATATTATTAATTGTATTATATAATTAAAATTGAAATACAGAATTAAAAGATAGAAATATATAGAAATGTACAGAACAGAAGAAATTAAAGTTATAGAACTAATATAATATCGCTCAGAACCGAAATGTTTTTTTTATATTTTTATATTTTCTTGAAATATAACAGTTTGAAACAGTTATTTTCAGAATTATTTGAATATCATTATATTATTTAACAATTTAATTATGTTAAAAGAATTTCCCTTACCAGCGAAAGTAAATTTTCGTTCATTGTAAAAATTGATTTCGATTTATTTACACATAACTTTCGTTTTGACAGATGATAGCATACTACGTGTAATATTATATATTGAACAATTGAGCGACAGGCACAGAGCTTGCGGCCAGATCCGTTACGGTAATAAAAATTAGAGCAGGAAAAGAATTTACCCTGGCAGAATTAAAAACCAGTGGTTTAAATAAAATATTTGCCAAAACTATTGGAATTACAGTAGATCCTAGAATACGGAATAAGTCAGTTGCGTCTTTATAAATAAATATTCAAAGACTCAAAGAATGTAGATCTAAATTGATTCTCTTCTCAACTGAACGAGAAAAAAATAAGTATTATTTTGAATTTAAGAGCTCCTAAAAAAAGATTATATACTAATGTTGTGTATGAAATTAGCCTAAGAATGATGATACTACTGAAGAAGAGATGAAACTTTCCATGCAAGTTAAAGGAGAAATCATGTCAGTTAGACACGAAGCACAAGTTAAAGCTAAGGCTCCTGTAATTTCGTTGGAGGAAGCGAAATTGGTTGCATATGCAATTCTTCGTAAATCTCGGGCTGATGCCAGGCAGTAAAAATTCGTGTGAAACATGCAAAAGATGCAACAGAAAATCCAGATAAAGTTGCTAAAGAAGATTAAAAAATAATGTGAAACTATTATTAAAGTCTACAGTATATGTTCTATTAATTGGAAACAATTTTTTCCATTGTAAAATCTAGTCTTTTCAAAATCTCTCTGTATTCTAAAATTTAGTGTAAGGAAAAATGTAAATTATCTACAGTTCTACATCGGATATTAGTCATACTGTGTAAAACAAGTTTGAAAGTCAAATTCAAGTTTGCACTTTTCAGAGACTTGTTTTAAATCCTTTTTTTTTTTTTTATAAAAAATGGGTAAAAAATCATTACACATTTCACTATATAAAGAATGAGAAACAGTTTATTAATATTTTAATTAATAACTGCTTAATTTCGTGTCAAGATGTAATTTCTCTTACGAGAAAAAGGTATGTCAACTACGTATAATAAAGATATTGTAAAAATATAGTAAAAATTATTGCGAGAATATGCTCATTCGAATTGCTTTAACTAATGCTTCAAATATCCAGTGAAAGAATGTTAGTTGTTTCTGTCACTTTGGTAAGTGATGGACAGAAGAACTATACAAAATCTAAAATAATTTATTCGAATAGAAGATTTAGCGGTCTTTCTATCACACAATATTTCGGCGCAGAATTAGCAACATTCATATTTTTTGCATTTCAATTCCTATCGTCAGTATGTGCATCAGTGTTGCCGTGCAAACGCTGCTTAAATCGGTACGGCAGGATGTGACACAAAAATGATAAAGAGCATATAAATGCATTAGGTACCACATCTAGTCTGTATCTCGTTTGTGCTAAAGTTTTTACCTCGTGGTAAATTTGTGAAATAGGCAAGCTTGTAGATTTAAGATCCAATTAAAAACTTAACATCCTGAAATAATACTTTGCGAAGTAATAAAAAATTGTTATTATTTATGTTCATTTTCAAACACAATTGAACAATATTATTATAATTTTCGAATTTATAAGAAAATTTTTGACAGTAATCGTGCTATTATTTTATCGTGTTTGATTGGGAATTAATTTATTATTAATTTTTTAATAGAAAGATGTGTCAATAATAATTATAGAAATGTTATAAAATTATGATAAAATTGTGAAATTTTATTCAATGGAAAACTAGTATTTTGTTTATTTATAATAGTAATGTTTATAACCTATTACGCATTAATTGGATTTCCAGAAATTTTTATATTTAAAGTAATTTTTGAAAAGCAAAGACGTATATAAATTTTTATTTTTGTTTTAGTTTAAAAATGGGCAAGAGAAATAATATGATTCCAAATGGGCACTTCCATAAAGACTGGGAGAGATTTGTTCACACATGGTTTAACCAACCAGCCAGAAAGTACCGCCGCAAACAAACTAGAATTAAGAAAGCTCGAGATGTTGCGCCAAGGTAAATAATACTTTCATTTTACAGTATATTTATTTAAATTATTTAAATTAATTTTAATAAATTTTAAGGCCTGTGAAGTTACTCAGACCTGTGGTACATTGCCCAACAGTGCGATACCACACAAAGATTCGACCAGGAAAAGGTTTTACCTTGGCAGAGTTAAAAGCCAGTGGTATAAGTAGAAGATTAGCGACAACCATTGGAATTGCAGTAGATGCAAGAAGACGCAACAAGTCTGTTGAGTCGTTACAAACAAACGCTCAAAGACTGAAAGAATATAAATCAAAATTGATTCTCTTCCCATTGAACGAGAAAAAAGTTAGTATTATTTTCAATTTAAGAGCTACTAAAAAAAGATTATATACTAATATTGTTTATGAAATTAGCCTAAGAATGGTGATGCTACTGAAGAAGAGATGAAACTTGCCACACAAATTAAAGGAGAAATCATGCCAGTTAGACACCAAACACGAGTTAAAGCTAAGGCTCGTGTAATTTCGGAGAACGAGAAGAAGTTTTCTGCTTATACAACTGTTCGTACAGCTCGAGCTGATGCCAGACTAGTAGGAATTCGTGCGAAACGTGCGAAAGATGCAGCAGAGAATCCAGATGAGGTTGCTAAAGACAAAAAGCCTAAAAAGTAATTTGGAACTTTGTAAATAAAATTCATGAGAAATAAATCATGTTTATTGAAGTAAATCGTATTTTGCATTATTCATTTCAATAAAATTTTATTTATCATTAGAGTTTGTAATATGTTTTTGTACGATGTATACAATAGAGTTTAATTGTTTATTGTAAGATTTAAAACCACAAATGAGATGTAGAATAAATGTTATATGTATCATTAAATCATACGTTAAAAATCTATAAATTACGAATTTAAAATCGTTTTATATAGTTTCTATTTCTTTTCTTTTCTATGTTTTGATAAGCTAAATTTTACATATGTTATTTCTTATATTTTCATACATTGATAAATGTTGTATATATTTAGTCCATTTTACAACTAGATTTTAAATATTTAACTTAAATTTAAACATTAAATCAAAACAGTTTTCAGTTTGTAGCATTTATCAAACGTTATCTTTGTTATATCTCAATTAATATTATTACAATTTCTAAAATAATGAAATATCAAATATAAATATAAATATACAAGAAATGAGGTCTGCTTTACTACTTCTTAATTAATTAATTAGCAGGTAAGGTAGATGTTTATATTATCAATTAATATTATCAACAATCAATTTCTAAATAATACTTTGTATAATATACAATGAAAGTATTTAAATGTTAACATTTTGAACATGGTGAAATCCGATATTCTGCTAGAAAATTATCAAACTAAATCTAAAGAATAATATATTATTTAAAGCTTCAATTCAAATTTATAATCATTTAAGATTAATGCAACATCCTGCTGCAGTTTTATAAAGTTTATATTTAATAGTTAGAAATTATATAAAGTTTATGTCTAATGTAAATGTAATTATTATACCATCAAAATCTGCAATGGATCAATTTTAACCATCAGGAAATTTAGTTTTATGTGTAACAAAAAATACATTATATGTTAGATCTACTCATATATTTTATGTTATTAATAAATACGTACGAATGTAAGGCTTAACCTACAATAAAGTGTTGCAATATTAACTTTTGACCAACAAATTGTTATAATCACTAAAAATCTCATTGTTGTGGAATCTCTAGAAACCTTTTATTATTCTAATATATTTCACTATTCTATCATATTCTATCTAATATATTTTACAAGCTAATTTGAAATTTCGTTCATAACATTTTTTTATTAAATGTAAATATAAACACAATGAATAATTTCAATTTAAGAATTATTTAATACTTCTTTTTTAAAGAACAGTCAAGCTGCGACTCATAATTTCTTTGAAACTTTTTATCTTTATAATGAGTAATATGATGCAATAAAAAAAAATTTAACTTTGAACTTCAAACTCAAAATCAATTTTGTATGGATTTTTTTTTATAAATCTCCATCAATTCAGAGATGGGCAAACTCAAAAAACGAAATGTAGAATTTCATCCATGGATTTCATCTACTGGATTGGAATGATCAAGAGGATTAGAGAAAAAGAGAGCAAGTTTTCAAATTTAAATTTATTTTATTTGTTTGAAAAATATTTTTCTTGGTTCCAGACAAAGATATATTTAATATTATCCAAGCAAAATTTTTGGTTCAAATTTATTATTTTGTAGGTTGCTGAAATCAAAATTCCGTTTTTTTCACGGAATTAAACAGTTTTCGAAATTATTCGTATAGTTTGTTATATCACAAGTTATTTTTGAATACTGAATATGGGGAAATTATGGCCAAAATATTATGCACCTGAGAGTTCAAGGATTATGATAGTTTTTGAATGTCATAAAAATTATTTTGAATACGGATAAGTCGAAACATCAAAATGTCGAGATTTCACAAAATTCAAGATGGTTTCGAATTTCGAGAATTTAAAACTCTTAAGAATAAGCACAAAATCAATGAATAAGCAATCATTTGCAAGATGAACAAAATGTTTGAGTTGTGTATATCTCAAATGTTCAGTACGAGATGCTTCATCAACACGGTTTTTATTTTTATGGCTGTTGTAATGAAACGAAATTTTAAGGAGGTGGACACAACTCTATGTCTGTTGGTGTTTTTCGAAACTACAGCTTAAAATATAATTATCTACTGAAAATTCAATTCATAAAAAATTTATGATCCAGCAAATAGATCACGAATAAATACTTATATAGATTATCAAACTACAATTTCTTTCACAATTTTCTTTTTCCTTGTACATTCTTTCTTCCATCTTCATCTTTCATATTTTAAAACTTCTAATAATTCTTCCGATGGAAAATCCACTAAATTGAATAAAGTTTTGGTAACTTGCTAAAGTACTGTATGATCGAATCACTTTTGTATGAAAATACATATTCAATTGCAAAATGCCTTTACGAATTGCCTAGTGACATATATATATATATATATATATATATATATATGTTTTTTCTTTCTTTCTCTTTTCTTCATGAAGGCCTGCATTTGATAACTTTCATTATGTCATATCTATTTTTTCCAATCAATTTCATTGTATAATAAAATGCATTTTCTTATAAACAAATTTTTTAAAAATCAAATAATACTATAAAATTGATTATTACAAAACTAGTGAATGAAACCAGATATATGTTGCACTATAAAATAACAGAAAATAATAATAGGAGATCAGAATATATAGGATATAAAAAAAGTATGTCAAGTCTATTGATAAGGAACAAAAAAATATTGCATGTCAGGTCTATTCTGTACTTGTGTTACTGATTTTACCAACTTTGACAATATAAGTCTTACATTCACTGTAGCAAATTGTACAAACATAGAAAATACTTTTTCAAGGTTGGTATTTTGAAATGTAAGATATGTATAAGTATCATACTATAACTATTTATCATATTTATTCTGCCGTTAATCAATGTGTAAATAAATAAATAAAAATTGTTATGATTTTATGGAATTGTCAACGAATTTTCATTGATATATTTAATTTTTCTGAAAATTTATCAAACATAAATTAATTCGTCGATACAGTTAACTTATTGAAACATAATAATACAAAAAAAGTTGTATTATTATGAATATTTAAGAGAAGAAATAAAAGAATACCATTTTAAAGTACCATATTAAAGATTAAAAAAAGAATATGCTTTCACTGGAACGTATTCCAGATCAAATTGGACATCTGGTTTTGACAGAGGATGGAGCTGTACTAACGGTAGTATTTTTTTGCTCTTTAAATTATATATAGAATAAAATCTTAAAACTGTATGTTTTGTTTTATTCTAGTCTGGAGGTGAATTGGAAAATGATGAAAGATTTGCAAACATTATTATAGGTTTAGTCACACTAACCAATAAAATTGATCCCAAAGCATTTCCTAACAATGAGGCTTTTGATAAAATATCGATAACATATCCAGATCATTGTTACATTATTTGTCTCTCAAACAAAAAGATTCATATAGTGAAGAAAAGATTGTTATCTTTAACATCTGCAACTGTAGAACAGCCTCTTATTGATGTATAAGTAAATATTATCCATTTGTACAAAAATAAAATTAAAACAAAATGAAACAATTTAATAAAAATATATATAAACATGTTCAGTCATTGTTTGCAAATTTTTGTAATAATATTAAACTAATCTAAATAGAAGCGTGATGTTAATAAATCTGTCATAATTAATATCTCATTTTTATTTCATTTTTTTATAAATATTATATAGGGTGTTTCTGGGTTAAATCGCCAAACTTTAGATATTAATTTAGGACCATAAAACAAACAAATTTTTTCTGTGGAAGTATGTTTGCAAATACTTCCTTCAAGACATATTTATTTCTAAAGTAATATATCAATCGGCCACTTCTTCTGTTGATAGGTATAATGCTTGTCTTTTGAGCAACATATGTAATAATTACAATTATTAATAATAAATACAATTTTCTTTAGTAATATACGTAATAAACCTGAATTATTTCGATGGCGTACATTACTAAATCCTACAACTTTAGTAGTAAATATTTCTTGAAGAAAGCATTTACTAGCATACTTATAAAGGAAAAATTTGTTTTAGAGTCTTAAATTCATATCTAAAGTTTAGCGATTTAACCCGGGAACATCCTGTATATTATATACGTAAAATAAAACATAAATTATATTTATTATATATTTTTATTACAAATACAAAGTACTATAAATCATCTATATCAGAATAATCGAATAGGTAATATACTACCATTTTGGATGTCAAAGAATCTTATTGAAGAAATAAGAGTATATATAGTACATGTATTTGATCTGTTTCTTTTTTAGAAGTATTGTTTGGTACAAAATGTTAATCTCTTGTTTGTATAATGATAATCAATCATTTCAAAGGATTATGTCTATTCTTTTTCATATATGAAATACATAAAACAAATATTATAATACATTATAGAAATATCAATCATTACCTATAGTTAATTTTATATCATGTTTATGTTTATTATTTAATTCACTCTTTTAAACAATTCTAAATCCAAACTGTTCTTATTTTGTATTTTATTTCGTGTTTACAAATAGTTTTTAATAATTAATTCTCAAAATATTTATAGCATAAAACTACCATAAATAATTAAATGCATTGTAAATAAAGTAGTAGCACAAACGAGATATATGAATAGGACATTGCCACAGACGAAAGTACATATATGAATATACTTCGTCTGTGCTACTACTAACACTCGTATGATAATGAAGTTCATATGATATAATGTAAAAGTATGGAGACCATATGATATGTAAAAGTATGGAAACCAATAGCTCTCGAAGAGGGGCATAAATCACCAGGTCTATCCTAAAGGTACGTGTCTATTGAGAGTAAAACTGTCGCGAGTTGCTCTCGAGAGTATTTCTGGCAAATGGATATTGCTTCTGAGAGTTACTGTCTGAGAGCATCGCTATTTGAGAGTCGACGTCTCGCGACTTGCTCGGAAATGGACACAATATTATACTGCTCTCGGACAGTTACTATTTGAATTCCTGCTCCGGTTTCAAAGTCCTGAGAGTACTGTCGTGCGAGCAGAATAATGAATAATAAAAAAGTGTGGTCAAAAAGTGAAATTATTGAACTAATTTCTCAATATGAAGAGAAATCGGTATTATGGAATACTAAAGATATTCAATATAGAAACAGGGAAACCAAAGCAAAAATTTTTGAAGAATTTGCATTGAATTTCTCTTGTTCTGTGGAGGAAATTCAACGTAAAATACATAATTTGCGGAATCAGGTAAGTATATGCAATTAAATCAATAAAATTAAATAAATATATTATTTAATTATACAAAATATAGATGTCACAGGAATTGAGAAAAGTGAGGAAAAAATCAAAAAGCGGAAGTGGTACAGACAATTTAATATGTAGTAACTGGCCATATTTTCAAGCTATGCGGTTTTTAGTGCCAGTACTGACTAACGATAACACGTTGTCATATACAGAAGCTTCAGTGTCTGTTGTAAGTAAAAGCCACGAAACTTCACCAGCCGTTGTCATAAAAAAATCTTTGAATTCATTTCTCACATTTTTCTGAGAAGTGGCATAATTATTTCGATTTCTTTTATGTAGTGGAAGAAAAACATTGTCGGATAAGTTTTCATCTCATCAACTGCCTAATCCTAATTCGTGAGAATATTCGTCCTCAGTGTCAATCCCGAATGTAAATAATTTATACGCGAAAAATTTGAAAATAACAAAAAATTATGTAATGTGCACATAGCTAAAACAATGTTTGTTACAACCTCCGGTATTGGATTTATAACTCTTCGTAGAATTCGAAATTTATTGGCAATTATACCAAACCGTACCTAATTTTCTATTATTCGTCGTGCTCTCGACAACCGACAATTGAAAATAGGATTTGATGCTGGTTGATCTTGAAAAGGATACGATTTTTAAAATATATTTTTTCATGGTAAATGCGTCATCGGTGACAAAGCAATATGGTATGGGCATATCTCAGCATTTGGAAGATTTATAGTGCTTTGCTCGAGTCCATTATTTAGAAAACAGTTCTGAAAAACTCCTCGATCAGAAACTCTTCCATTGCATCTAACGTCGATAAGTAAACTTGTAATCGGCACCAACAATGGCTAATAAAATAATACTGTACGTTCCTTTATAGTTGTAATAATGGCTTCCACTATTTTTTGGAGTTTGTATTATAATATGTTTTTCATCAATGGCACCGAGACAATGAGGAAAAGTCCATTGATTATAAAAATCTTTAGCATTCCAACTCGGCTGTTGTTGTTAGAAACTAAAAAATATTATGACCATAATTTTATCCTATTACATTTATTAAACTAAGAACTATTAACTATTCAAACATTAAATAACATTAATGAATAATTGTATTTGATCCATATAAAAATGTTATTTCTTTTAGGGAGAAGACAAAACAGAAGACAAAGCAGAAGAAAAAACAGAAGATAAAAACGAAAACAGGATACAATCAAAAAAACGGAAGCATAAAAATAATGATGTGGATGAAGAGCTATATAAATCAGCTTTAAGAACTCTCCAAAAAGAACCGGACGATTACGATAAATTCGGCCAATATGTAGCGTTGGAGCTTAAGTCGTTAAAATCTGATTTCAATAAGGCACGCTTGAAAAGCGAAATACGGAAAATTATTGTCCGTATCGCAGATGAAGATCTGTATAGTTCTTTTTCAAACCAGACATCATCATCAATTTCCACGCCAATACCGTCTCCCGCTTTTGAATCGGAAGGATCTCAATCTCTTCAACAATTTCAAGAATCATGTCATGATTATGATTATGAAGATACAAAGATAAAGACAGCGATGGCTGATATAGCGGCAAAACTTGTAGTATGTCACAAATACATACATAGGTAGGATTCAATGAGCTAATATTGGCAAATATTTCAGAAACTAAGAAATTCCGACAATTATATATATAGGAAAATGGGAATATGAAAAAGTTGTAAAAAATGTTGATTTCTACAAAATATTTAAATTTTTGAAATTGATAGGAACATAATACATCAGCGGTTTTACCTTTATTTAATTATATTTGCCCAAATTATCCAAGTGCGAGTACTCGACACTGCGGAATTGGATTAGATTAAACAATTTTGGTTGAGTTCGAACAGTACCTGAAACGTACGAACCTGCCTTTCGCTAGTTTAACTATTTTATTGAGTTTTATTCTGATGATCAAAACAGTAACAGAAATATGAAAGATTTAAAGAATTATTAAGGCTCTACGAAATTAAAATTACAATTTTTCGATATATATAAGTAATACTTTTTTATAAAAAATTTTGAGTTGAATTAAATATTATTATATTCACAAAATCGTATTTCACCTTCATATTACTTCTACAGTGAGATGAATTTTGTGTCTATCAACAAAGAAACAATACTAGATTATGATTCCCATGAAATTATATTCACTTCTTATTTAAACTATTTTTTTATATAATATTTTCAATTAGTATTCATAAATCTAGATACTCTGTATAATATTTTTAATATATTTATAATTAATATTTTTTTAATAAAAATTATATAATACATAATATAGTAGCAATTATTGGTATAATATTAATCAATAATTGTATGATAGTAATATAATATTAATTTATTAATATATATACTATAATAATATAGTAATATCTCGGTTTGTTGAACGACTTTCATCTCACATTTTTGCAACAAAAGAATCTCTATTCCAATAGACAAGTGTTGTTCACGAGCTGTAATGGGAGGATGTTCCTTAATTTCTTTCTTTATTAGTTTTGTAATATATAAGGTCTATATTTCATCTTAGAAACATTTTAAAACAGGCAAAAATAAATTTCATTGTAGAAGTTTCTAATGAAACAGAAATACAGTAAGTTTTAAGTAAATTCTAACGACAGAAAAGGAAAAGATAAAACTCCCAGAACAATCGATATATAATAGTACTTTCATAGAAGGAAATACTCCCTAAATTATGAAATTATATTTTCGCATGTAATTTATCTATTTATTATGCATATCCTTTTAAGATTGTATGCACTTTTATTGTCTTCGATTTTATGCATTAAATACTATTATAAAAATATAAACAAGCAATCATTTGGGATTCTAAAATGAATTGATCATTTTATGTTAATTCTTATAGAGAACTGAATTTCAGTTTTCGAATGAACATTTTTCAGAACGAATTATTAATCGAGGTTCTATTGTAATTTATTTATAATATTATTTATAATAATAATAATTGATTAATATATAATAATGTGAATTATTATAAGTGATAATTTTATATACATAATTATACCTTCGTCGTGATGAATAGTATAAACTATATGATTACTATCTCGTACATGTATGTGTGACATAATATCTAATTTTTAGATAATTAATAATAAACTTTGAGTACGATATTAACAATATATCAAACTACTTATATATTTTGATTGAGTTTATTCAATTTTTATGCACAATTATTTATATACAACTAGCGATTTCCTCGGCTTTGCATATTTTTTTTAATCATGACACAAATGATTAGAAGGCGATTTTACGTAAAAAAGTTGAAAAGAAAAATATTTTTTCATACAAAGCTCCGTTTTCAAGAAATTCAGCTTTGAAAACTTATCAAGCATCCTTAAATTTAACTTCGGACAGAATAAAAATATATCATCAATAGGACATTATTCTGTATACAAAAATAAGTCAAAATTTTTGACTTGTTTTAAATAGAATTTGAACATGTTTAATTAAAAATTGGTTTGGTATAATGTATTTGATAAATTTTCAAATTTAAGTATTTTGTAGAAAACTTTTATTTTACATTTTTCACTTATTCTCTTTATTTAAATGAAAAAAATGTCATTCTTCTCAACTTTTTGTATACTAAATCATTACGGTTACAAAAGTATCTTATAATTAAATATTTAAAATTAGTGAATAATTTATTTTGATAAAGATTAACTATGATAATTTTAAAAAATGATTTGTACGTTTAACGTTAATTTTTTATTGCAAACTGTAACACAAAAACGATTGCAGGTTATCTTTTAAAAATAGATGCATGCTGTCTCAAACATTTTTGTACAATCTTTTATGCTTAATTCTTTCATGCATTATTCTGATATATCTCTATAATTCAAACAGTATAAGCCAAGAAATTATTCGGACAACCATTTTTTTCTTTTTTTCCTCGATTCTCTTTTGTCACAGATTTTATTTTATGTTATGTAAAGATTAATGTTTCACACACTTAAATCTTGCTCGAGAAATGCTCTATAAAATGATGAAACTGATGTTAAAATTTAACCACAAGTTTTCGAGTTCATTTTGTATATACAAAGATATGTATCAGAAATTGTTTATACCATGAAGAGACATACATATACCTATAGAATTCGATGCATTATGTATTGTTTACAAATTTCAAAGTTGCATTCATTCAGTGCTGTCTTCGTAACTGATTATCTAACTGTGCTAACTGATGAAGAAAACCGCTATTTGGTTGGACGAAACGATTTTTGCGAACTGTTCGAATTGCATCTGTGGCGAGCATTCCTTTTTTGATCATTAAATATGCTAACACACATGTTGCACTACGTGAAATTCCTAACATACAGTGAACAAAAGCTTTACCTAATAAAAGGGGAAATTTAATTTTAAACAATGTACTTGAATTTTCTTACACTTTTTCTTTAATTACTAAATTGTTGCATTACCTCCAGTGGAAATAGCTTCATCAATAAAGTCTGCAATAATATTAAAGTACTTGCTAATATCTGTAGTACACATATCAATAAGTGGTAGGCCAAGATATTTTATTGTTGTGTCAGAATAATAACTCTTATTAGTATTTACACATCCAAATCTTTTTCCTTCAGCAGCATTAAGCAAATGTGTTATACCCAACATTTTGAGATATTTTTTATTTTTTGCTGTGGAACTGAAAAGTATTAAATGCAAATTAATCTTTTTTAAATATACAGACATAAACGATATTAAAATACTTACGCATCACCAATATATATTCCAGGATATACTTCGTCACAGTCAATATCTTGTTGAACACGGTAATATTCAACATCATCCCGATTATGATCAAATCCTGGTAGCATTTTATTTTCAGTCTGTGTTCCATATAAAGCTTCTGCTAAGCGACTCTGAGTGGTTTCTCCACTAGCTAAATGTTTCTGAAAGTTTATGAAATAGAAGTTTACTACAAACAATAAAGTTTTGCAATATTAATAATTAATAGTTTGATTTTATTAGATGTTTGATAGTTCGACTTAAAAGAATTATAAATTTTATGATATTACTTTGAATTATAATTTTAAGAAATCAAACGATTTTTATTTTTTTATATATTTTTTTATTATCAAAATGCCTAAAATTTATTATTTTTAAACGAAATGTTGGGCAGTCCAAATATAATTTTTTACATCATGAAATGTAAATGAACAATTTTGAAGCAATAGCAGTTTTTAATATACATGTAGATAATAATATCATTTTTTATAATGTATACTTACATTCCTCAGACTGTTATCCATTTGAAAAGGTTACCTATAAATTAATAAGTTATTATAATAAACGAAAGAAACAGCAAGATAATGAAAGGTATCTTGTATTTTGCTGCTATGACGATTGAGTATGACTAATTATAAATTCTTACATATATATAAAACAAATATAGCCATAAATACTTACAAATCACGATAATTATATTTACAAGATATGTATATATATATATATATATGTATATATATGTATAATATATATATATATATATATATATATATATATATATATGTCTTTATTTGATGTATTCTAAATAAGAATTTTATTAAACAATTCGATATTTTGATATGCCAAAAATTTGTCGCGTGTAATTTTTTAAAATACAACTATTTAAAATTTCAACTCGAATTAAAACTTTATTATCTTGATATTTGACTACATTTCTAAAAATATCTAACATACGTACGTAACTTTTTAAATTGGTTTATTTTTTAAACTAGATCGTAATCATACATTGTAATTGTTATTACGAGTTTAAAAAATAAATTCTAGAAACGAAAAATTTGATTGTTCCTAGATTCCGATAAATTGAATGAAGCTAAATTTTATAGTGACTTAACAATGAGTCATGACGTATGTATATCAATGCCAAAAGGAAATATGGCGATTGGTATTTTGTTGGTATAGTATTGTGGCCTGTTGATTTTGCACGAGAAGTGGTTATCGTGTTCAAGATTGTTGGTTACAATTTAAATTCGAAGTAGAACTTATTAAGACAATGAGTTTCTTTGGTAAAATATTTGGTGGTAAAAAGGAGGCGGCACCTTTATCAACAGCCGAGGCGATACAAAAATTACGCGAGACAGAAGATATGTTGATAAAGAAACAGGATTTTCTCGAAAGTAAAATAGAACTTGAAATACAAGTTGCCAAGAAAAATGGAACAAAAAACAAAAGAGGTATTTATAAATGATGTTCTTCATTTGATAACCACTTGCGAACAACTATCAATAAATAAGGTCGTTTGCAATTGTGACATTTCTCTGTTTCACTTTAACTTGTGATTATGAGTGTTATGTTAATAGTTCAATAATGTTATTTTTCTTATAAATTTATTGTGGATGTTTATCCATTTATGAGAAATTCTAAGATGTAAAGATATGTATAGGATAACAAGTAACATACATAAATATATTTAAAATGAAGTATTCTTTATTATATTTACTATGTGAAACAAATTTTTATTTAACTACTTTTTTAGTATTTATAACATACAATATCTATGAATTTGCATAAGCATCAATGGTATACTAACAAATATAGCAGTATATTAGGATTATATACAATATATTAACATGGAAATGTATTTTACAGCTGCGATTCAGGCTCTTAAAAGAAAGAAACGTTATGAAAAACAGCTGCAACAAATTGATGGTACACTTACTACAATTGAAAGTCAAAGAGAAGCACTTGAATGTGCAAATACTAACACTGCTGTACTTACTACCATGAAAAATGCAGCAGATGCATTGAAATCTGTTCATCAACACATGTAAGAGATCTAGTTTTTTGATATTTTTAATTAAATAGTTAATATAGAAATAGTTAATATAGATATTTTCCTTGTTTAGGGATGTTGATCAAGTACACGATATGATGGATGACATAGCTGAACAACAGGATGTAGCAAGAGAAATTTCCGATGCAATCTCTAATCCTGTAGCATTTGGAAATGATGTAGATGAAGAAGAATTAGAAAAAGAATTGGAAGAACTTGAACAAGAACAACTTGATAAAGAATTGCTTGGTATTGAACCTACTGATGAACTACCAAATGTTCCAGCTACTGCTATTCCAACTGCCCCAGCTAGGACTCGCACAAGTAATGATCTTAACATTTTTGCTTACGAATTACTATTAAAAATTAATTTACCTTTAAATTAAAAATATAATTACTATTATTATAATATTATTTTATATAAAAATATTAATTAAAAATATTAATTTCTAGAAGCCAAACCAGAAGAAGATGAAGATTTAAAAGAATTGGAAGCATGGGCATCATAAGGTGATATTGAAATATTTGTAAAAATAAATTTTCTAAAAAACTGATAGCTAAAATTAAGTATGTATTATTGAAAATATTAAGAAGGTAACAGTGTATATGAATATACATTTTTTAGATCCAAAATCATATAATTATTCTAATGTTAACACTGCAATATTTTTTATGCACTGTTAAAATGATTAATATGATGACGAAGTTTTCATAATAGTCATTTTGCTTATTACGCATGAAGATTTTTTTTTACTCAGTATACAAAAAAACTTCATAAATGATAGTTATATCTTACATACTTACATTTATGATAGCTAGTATATTCAATTGTTAAAATGGAGAAATAATTGTATTGAACAAGTATATAATTTACATATACAATTATAAATGTTGGTAAATTATATACATAATTTCTATTAACAATGAAAAATATTTGTAAAAATTCTTATCGTATAAATGTTTTGTGCAAAAGATTGAACCATAAGATACATTAATTGCTTCAAGAAATTTAATTATTATTTTAATGTATATATGTATAACATATTTTGAAAAAATAATAGTTTAAATTGTTCAATGGCCTTTTAAACTTTGTATAAATATGTATCTGCTATAAATAAATTTATTTAAATGTATGCTAGTTTAGTATAATAATAAATAAAGCAGATATAGTTTTACATGTATATTTTTACATCAAAACTTATTGTACTATTTGTAGTATTACAAACGCTTTATTAATTGATAATGATTAAGTTGTAAATATTCAAATTGCATCGAACTAATATATTAATTGGATACAATACTTATTTTTACAAACTATAAATAGAATAATTTAAAGCAGATAGACGATGGTAGATACTTAATTACAATACAACATATAGTTCAAACATTTTTACAGTTATAAATATATTTAAATTCCTAGAGAAAACAATTTTAAAAAAATTAAAACCCTACTTTCCGTTTTATTTTAATTTAAAATTATAATGATTAAATCTCAATCATAATAAATGGAAATAAAAGATTATTATTGAAAAATGTGGCTTCAATATGATACAATAGGAGTAGGAATATATTTCTTATTTAATTTACTATTCAGAGTCGGTAGAGGTAATGGACGAATGTGCGGTTTAATCGGAAATCTAATACCAGCGATATCAATTTCATAACGAGCTTTAGGATCCATTATAAAATCTGTTGTAACAATACTTGCATTAGTTTGTATATGTCTTGATTTGGGATGACTGATAAAACCAAGACATATATGCTTCTCTGTAGCGAAACCGTATCTGTAAAGTTATATTACTAATAATTTGATACAGTCAAAATATATTTTACCTTTGATAAGATATTTACCCCGCTGATGTAACAGTTCCTACAAATTCATTATTTCGATAAACAGGCTCTCCACCCCATGGCCATACATCTTTATTGATATCTAATTCATTAACAACAAATAATACTAATCGTTTTGATACGCCTTGTTCTTTTTGACGTTGTAAAGCAAATTTTCCAATGAAATATTCTTTCTGTTAAAACAGATTATCATAATTAGTCATCTTTATATGACAGAAAAAGTTCACAAATCTAGAGTTAATATTAATATTTTTAAAATAAATAAATTCTACTGCTATATCTATTTACATCTAATTTTACACTGTATCCACTTCCAGCTTCATATGGTGTAACAAATGGTGTCAATTCTTCGGCCCAAAATGGAATAAATCTTTCTATTCGCATGAAACGTTGTGTGAGAACACCTACATCTCGTACTCCGTAATCTTTACCGACTTCCATTAATCTGGAGTATACATGAAGTGCATATTCTGATGGTATATATAAGCAATAACCAGATTCACCAGTATGTGTGAATGACATTACCATTACATCAGAAGCATACGCGACATTTACATTCTGTTAAAATTAAAATACATAAAATTAATATACATACATACATGATTATAAATCCACTTATTACTGAAATATTAAATAAAAATTAATGTAAACTAATTACCTTATATGTAAAAGGAGAGAGATTAATATTAGAATTGGAAAGTTCTGAAAGTAATCCTGTTGCTTTAGGTCCTACTAAATTGATAACAGTATATTTTGATGTTACATCATTAAGACCTACTGAATAGTCAGCTGGTAAATGTCTGCACAATAAATGAATAATTTTTATAAAATTAAAATAAATATTTTTTATTTTTGTTACTTCTTTTACCTAGACATCCACTGATAGATGCGTGTCTGTTGCGATGTAGGTGAAACCATAAAATAACTATTTTCAGCTTGTCTTACTAAAATACAATCATTTTCATATCCTCCTCTTTCATTTTGCATTCCTGTATGCACTATATTACCAACTGGTATATTTGCATCATTAGAACACAATTGTTGAAGATAGTTTACAACTTCCCAACGACTAGACTGCAAATATGTAAATGATTACAATATTTTATGGGCAGTTATGTTTTAAATATAACTTACTTTAATTTCAATCTTCGAAAATGAGCTCATATCTATTATTCCCACTCCTTCTTTGCATGCTATAAATTCTTCTTTCATATAATCAAAAAATTTAGGTTTATAAAAACTACCTGGTGGCATGATTGGTTTTTTTTCCCCTTTTGTTAATAAAAATTTTTTATTCATGAATTTAATTGTATTGTGAAATATAATAAAATGAAAATGAAAATTATACAATTACTTGCTTACTTTTATAATTTGAATCAAAATAAAGTGGACGTTCATAAGCCATTTTGACACCAAAAATTGCACCTCTCTCCTCAAGTACAGAATACAAAGGCGAACAACGTAGTTTTCGAGCATATTTGTATTCACATTGATGAGGATATAAAATTGCATAATTTCTTCCAACAATTTCCTTTGTTCTTTGTTGTAAATATCGTTTACTACCATGTAAATCTAAAAATCTTTGTACATTAAAAGGAAGTATTTCTTGTGTAGATTCACCATTTATCAGACATTCAGCAACTTCTTTTCCTATTCCTCCTGCTCCTAAAAGAATATAATTTTGGTAGTAAAAAACGAAAGATTTAAATACTTACTATTTTTTACCTTGTAATGAATTTCCATTCATGCCGACAGCAACAAAATAATTCTTTACTTGTGGACTTTCTCCTAATATCCATCTACCATCTGGTGTAAAATTATCTGGGCAGTTATATACGTTTGGTTGTATATCTTTCAAAAATGGCAATCTATGTACTACTTTATTCCATAAAGGTTTCCAATGTGAAGTATTAACTGTAAGATGATTTCTCCAATCTTTTGTAGGAACAATACCATTCTCAAATGCAGGTTTTGATTCTGGTTCGAACCATCCAATTAATAAACCTCCTGTAAATGTATTCATTCAATTACTTATTAAGTCAAATGTAATATCCTAATATGTTAAATACCTTTCCACTCCCTCATATATGAGTATGAATCAAAATCTCGTATGCATGGCAAAGTCATGTTTGTATTAGATGAGAAAGAAGGAGTAATTGCATAAAAATGTTCTGCAGGATATGCTGGGATTCTGACTGGTGGATTACATCTCAAACCTAATTCTCGTGCCCACTATATTTTGAAAATGAAAAGAATTTGTATAAAAAATAACAAAAATTATTACATATTTCTAAAATAATATTACCATTCCTGCACAGTTGACGAAATATTCGCAAGAAATTATTCCATATTCAGTTCTTACACTTTTTATAGCTCGATTTTCAGTGTAAATTTCTTCTACACGGCAATTTTCAATGTATTTTGCTCCCCCAATTTTTGCTAATTTGGCTAAAACATTACAAATTGCACTAGAATCAGCTACTGCATCTTCAGGAACCCAAACTGCACCTTCAAGATCTTCAGTATGCAAATTTGGATATAATTGATTCAATTGATCTCTTCCTAAAATCTAATACATTTATAGTTTAATAGAACTTGTTTTCATGTTTCAATTTCAAAATTTACTTGGTAGATCTTACTTCGCAATGTAAACCTGTGGGTACATTATAAGCCATTCTTCTTTTCAAAGCTATCATTCTGTCTTTGGTTTGAGCTAAATATATGCTACCGCATTGTTTCAGACCTATATCATATCCCATTTCTTGTAGTTGTTGATACAACTTAATGCTATAGGATATTAAGTTTCTGTGTGATATTGGTTTGAAAAGACCCAGTGTACCAGAACCAAAATGGGATGTTCCGCTTCCAACCCTGCTATACAAAAGTTTTAAGTTATTGTACATTAAACATAAGCATTTTTAAGTAAAGTAACCAGTGTGGTAATAATTTTTAAAATCAAAAGTCTTTTCTACTTCAATGATGGAAAATGTAATAAAAGTCTATAAAAACTAGGAAAGTTTTTAAAAATTAAAAATTCATTTTGCATTGTTTTAATCTTTATTAATGACTTCCTTTTATGTAAATGAATATGTAATGTACCTATTTTGTTCCAGAACAAGTACATCATTCCATCCATTAACAACAAGATGATAAGCGACTGAATTAGCCACTGTTCCCGCACCTGCAATAATAATTTGCGACTGCGAGGGTAATGTTGTATGGTGTTGAAAGTGGGAGTTTTGATGAAATTTTCTACGACTTCCACTTTTGTCGCCCTGTTTAAATTTAAACATCCCATTTTTGTAGGTTATATCATCTGAATAATTTCTCCGAGTTTTTAAAACTCTTTTTTGTAAAAATTTGACATAAATACATTTTGAATTCGCATGTTGCAGCATTAAATTATGTGAGAAGTATTAATTGCACCACTTGTTCACTCAACATGTGAATATCAGAATTTCAGAACGTTTGGAATGTTAGAACGTTGGTTCTATTATTAAAATTGACAATATTGGGCTACAGTGGTAATTTTATTAAAATATAGACTATTATTTTAAAGTAAAAGAAAAGAAAAATATGGCACTATGTATTCATATAATAGATCGTAATGCGTTAAGATTTAGTAAGATTATAATTTTCTACAAGACAGTAGATAATCATTTATCACAATAATTCTTTCGGTTGTAAAATAATTACAAGGTTGAATTATTTAAAATTATTTACTGTAAAATATCGCCATAGAGATTTTTTAAATTGTCAATAAATTATTCGTCTAAACATATTTGATCGATAAATCGAAATATTTTAACATCGATATATTGCGATTCTTCGATAAAATTCGATAAAATCCAAAATGGGAACGAAATTAGATCTTCGGTTTTTATCAACATGATTTCTACCATAAATTTGACCGTTTATAATTGTTATTCGTGCGCTTTTGATAACTATTTTTATTAAGAACAGTTATTAAACATAAATTGTTCATAATGTGGTTCATACTATTCGCAGTTTGCACTTTTAAAGTAATGTGTATTTTTATTTTTGTCATTTATTGCGTTGTCAGTTTTCTTTTGGTTATGGTAAGAATATTTTTTATATACTACAATTGGCGATATTTTATGTTAACTAATGATGTTATTTGTAACAAAGTACAACTCTCAAACAGAGGAATTAAGAAAATACGTAAGTTATTAATGTAATTTTCTTTTGCACTACTTCGATCTGTTCTATTAGAAATATGTGTATTTTACTTTCATAACATAAATTGTGTTTTTGTAGATTGTACCGCAAGATACAAGCTTAGAGGTGGGATTCCCGATTGAAGTCAGTTAAAAAAAGCATTTTTTAACGAAAAGCGATTACTAGAGTGCGGGTGTTTATGTTATTTCCGTAAATGTAACTAAAAAAATGGAACTTAGTGTAAATGAAATTTAAAAGTAAATTTCTTCTATCCATTGCATATGTGAATGCTTTATTGTAAATATTTTACTTTTATTGTAAATATTTTTGTATATCGTGTATATTCTGTAAATTTTTATACTTCTGAATTTTAGATAGACGCATAGACATCCGTGCTTAACTTGCCTAATTATCTACTAATATATTTTCTGTTTTATTTTTTTCTCAATGACATCTTTCAATTTTTCTTACACACTTTTCAGTAGTAACTTCAATTTTTAAATTAAATTTAACATTGATTATTTCAGAGTTGTGAGAGCATGGATGATAAGTTGGAAGTATTAACGGAAAAACTTACAGAGAAAGAATACGCAGTAAGGAATTCAGTTTACTCATTTTACTTTTATTGAATGTTTATGAAAAAACTACAATTAGTTTTACGATGCTATAATTAGTTACAGAAATCGCAATATGAAATAAAAAATGCGGGAAAGATGTTAACTGATTTAGAAAATAAAACATCGTCTTGTCGTGATCGATATCGCTCGTTAATGATCGAATTGAAAAACGATATACGAAAAATTGAGGATGAGGTTGGAATAACACATAATTGTTTAAATAGAAAAAAAGATGATTTAGTTTTCTGTAATTATGATTACATTCGGTAGGTGAGAATGCTGCAAACTCAAATTTCGAATTTATCGATTCAACGAGAAGCTCTTAGGAGAGAAGTCTTAAAGGTAGTGATTCTGTTTCATTAAAATTAACTACAAATTAACAAATTAACTACAAATTAACTACAAATTAATAGAGAATAACAGAAATAGTAATTTTTAATACAATTATAGCAACAAGAAGATTATCAGAAAATGTTGGGTAATTTTTCCAAGGAATTAGAAAGTAAAAAGACACTGTTCTGTATGTTATTATGAAATACTTTATTTATTTTGAGTCATATTTTCGGATTTTCATTATTTTATTTAATGCTTTTAATATTTATAGCTTCAGGTATCGAAAAATCAAGACACCATCGCGTGAGTTGTTTTAGTTTACCATGAAAAATTCTATCATCCTTCTTACATTTTTATTCTATAATAATTATTTTAAATTAAATGACCGCAATATTGCTTTCCATATTAAGGAAAACGAAAATTAGATCGAATTATTTAAAAGGTGCTATTAAATGTTGTTTTGTTGAAAGTATTAGTATTGAATGTATTAAATGACTAAGAAAATAATTATTTTCAACTGAGTTATAATCTTTATTTAATATTCACAATATGTACAGTTGAGTAAATGATCGATATAGAAATTTGAAATCGTACAATTTAAAATGAAACTTTAATTCGATGAATGGATTTTGATGACACGTACAAATTTTGATTACACGTACAAATACAGCTTTTACGTGTAGCTTCATGTTAATTAATGTATTGATTATCCATGAATGTAGATATTTTGGAACTAAAATTTTTTAAAGATAATCAGGACACTGTGCAATATAAAATTTAAGTACTACATAATATAAAACTACAGTAAAAAAGTGAAGTATGGATCAAGAATCATAGAAACAACTTTCACATGCCATACAATGTATCAATGTCTAGAAAGGAAATACAATGTAGGATTTAATTCTTAAAATACACCTTATTTTTTTATATTTGAAAATAAAAAAAATATTTTAGATATTCAATTTATCGAAATAAGAATAAAAATAAAGAGATCATACATTTTTCAAAATCAAGATATTGTATTTATTTTCATCTTAAGATCGAAAACTATTTTTGTTATTTGTGTTATCCATTTTAAGTGCCTCATTCTTCATAACTATAGAATTACATGTATACGAACGCACTAAAATGAATAGTGCTAAAAGATGTTTTAAGGCACTTGCTTCTTTTCTGACACAACGTGTAATTTTGATACAGAACTGAATTTTTTTCATGAGAGTACAGTTCTTTGAGAAATGTGTAGTGAAAAAAAAGAAGTGTTTTTCGACCTGAATAATAAAATATTAAAATATTATATTAATAAATATTCGTTGAACTTGTCAAGTACATACATATAAAAGGAACCTTTTTGTCATTCTATCCATTTTTCAAATTCTTTCTAATTTGTTTCTAAATTCTTTCTACTTCAGATGTCTCGTTACGATATCCTAGAGCGTAGACAGATATTTTTGACACGAACGAAGCCATTAGCTGGTATGCTTCTTGAGAATCGCGCAATAAATTCGAGATCTTTGGGCACATTTTTTTGTTTGCCATCTATTGTTTGCAAAGGAATATATCCAAGGCGAATTGTTTATCAGTAAAAATTTCCTCATTCTTATCCTGAAAATTATCATGGTAACTAAGGTAGTATATTATCGAAGAAAAAAACAAAATATATGGTTTTAAAGGGTGAAAATTACCGTTGGTTTACAATTCTGTATGATGTGATGGAAATTTTTTTAAGACTGCATGGTACAGATTGTAAAACGCGTAAAAACTGACACTCAAAATCACGATGAGTGCTGAGCCGAATATCCAAGATAAGAAGTAGCCATCTATGATATCCGAGGTCTCTTTTCTCTTTCTTGCACTAATTTCGCCCAGGGTGGTACCTCTTCGCTCTTCCATCAATCTCTTCATGTTTGCCAATTTTTCCCGTAATTCGTCTACTGATTCAGCGATATCCTCAATTGAATCGTTTCCAGGTAGATCTAAAACTTAGACAAATAAAGTATAAATCGGGAAATGGCTGTTGAAAAGCAATAATTTAATAATTGATTTCATAACACTGTCCGAGAAACTTTCCCTTTCAGAGACATTTTGAAAGATAATTGTCAATTATTAATATTTAAAAAAAGTATTAATTTCAGACATTTTAATTTATGAAACAACAGAATTGGGAAAATGGAAATATTTATGGCAGAACATTTTTTCTTTCGGAAGAGGAATATACAAACTTGAAAAATTTTGTTGAATAAACTAAGTTATACTTTTTCGAAGGATATTTTGAATTGAAGCTAGGACTACTTACCCGTAGCTCCTGGCGTGCAGGTATGCGTCACTGTTTTCATGATGCTCGTCTGTATCTCCCTTGACTGTATAATTCGGTCCAGAATTCGACTCGGAAGTCGGTATTGATCATCCAGCATCTCACGCTGTAGCGCAGTCTCCATCTTCCGCAAGTTAAGCCTCCTCGATTTTTCCCCTCTCTTTTAAGTTGATCAGAATTATCTCACATTTAACAGCGATTAATCTTCTTTTCGAAGTTTGAAAATAAATATACCAGATTTGTTAGAAATTAAATCTTACAATTAGAACGTGAAGATATGTTATTTATATTATACAAAATATGTTACATTAATATTTATAATTTTTTAAAATAATTCATATCTTTTATTATTCTAATTATATCTTAGTCAAATACATACATAATAAATTAAATTTAATATATATAATAAATTACTTTAAAATAAATGAAATAGGATTTCAACTTGCAACACTTACATATTGTAACAATAGCGTGTAATGGTATTTTTGAATTTAAATTGCACAATGCATGAAAATAAAAATATATTATATAATCTAATATTTGTCTGAAGTGTGACGTTCAAAATAAAAATTTGGAAATTTGACAACATAATATATCTTTTATTAATTGTAACATTAATAATATGTCCTTCATTAGGAATATTTTGTTATGAGCGAAAAATTTAAATGAGTTATATTTATAATTGTAATTAAAAAAAATGTAACAAAATAAGTATCAGCGTTTATTTTAAATATGTATGCGTGTGTTATTGTTACAACAAATATTACATCTATATTAAAAGTTGATGCTCTTAAGTAAAAAGCGCTTGAGTTAAGAATTGCTTAAATTGCAACGTGTTAATTATCGAATACTTTGCCAAGATTGTACATTTTATAGAAATATAAAAGTGATATTCATTTTTTAATAAAGTTTTTTTATATCGAATTGTACAGGTCATTTCCAGAATCAAATTTTAATCGTATGAAACTACAATTAAATGACCTGAAAATATATTTAATTCTAATTTAGTTCTAATCAATAAGTCACATAAAATATGACAAATCTTACAATAAATATAATATATTATATTTGTATTAAAACAGAGAATTAGTGATAATGTTTTAACCTTAATCTGTTCCTTACGTATCAATTTAACACGCTTTTTTTATAAAATGTGTGTGAAATATGTAAGATCACGATATAAAATTGAATTATCTATATTAAAATATCTAAGACGCTAGCTATACACGCAACTGAATAGAAATTTAATCTATTTGCTATTAATAAAAAAATTTGAAAATTCGACTCTCTATCCTTTCGTCATAATATTTTTCTATCGCTATGTCGATTTGATGTCAAAGGACAAGTGAAATTGGAAAAATAAGGGACCGATGCGGATTAATATATCACGTAGACATAATTTGAGGACGATTAACTACTAGCGCTGGCAACTGATTGCGGACCATAACGAGTGACAAAACCGTATACAATAATTCGTCGCTTTCTTTTTGAACTCGTCGGTATGATCACTGGATAGACATTATTGTGAAGTAATAAATTTATTATTTGTTTTACTTGGGTTATACTTAAATATACTTAAAATTGAGGAAATATTGCAATTTTGAGACAAAAATTCTCGACGTGTGTGGCACGTCATTCCAGCGCAAGAGATTAATTTGAATGGTACCCGAATGTTTGGCGCGGCAGTTGTATGATGACTACAATAGCGCTGCGAGCGATCGTCAACCGCGTCGCGGTATTGTAAACGCGGCGCAAGAAAGTCGTATGACATTCGGGCGGAGTCGGGCGTACCTTCGGGGACGAGGGCTGACGTCACGGTGCAAAATGGCTACCGGTATCGGAAATGGAGTAGCGTAGAGGCTAGGCGGTAGGAACGAACCGTAGGTGTGTCAGTACTCGGCTTCGTCGCGATAATGCCATCGAAATGCCGATTGTTGCATACTGACTCGCGCCTTGCGCATTACTCTTACGTATGATCGAGATCGTTTCGCAAGTCTCGGATGGTGATAATAAATGGTGAAATAGTTGGCAAGTCAAATTAAGCGGTGCAACCCGGACTCCTCGGTATATATCTCTTTATCCCCGTAAAACAAAATTTCTTCTGTTTGTAATCTATTAGTGGTTTATACATATTTATATGTATATACATACGCATATACGTACACACACACACATATATATGTAATACATATACACATACGTGTATATGTATGTATGTATATATGTATATATTATATATGTAATATAATATATATATATTTACACATACACACACACACACACATACATTCAAATTTCCGGATAGGGTGAAACTGTGTCTGAATGAGATCGAAGTGGAAAGTAAACGTTGGACTGGCAGTGATCGTTCTTACATTGTTCGTGGATAATTTCCGGATGTTAGGCTGGTCTACCCGGCTCCAGGAGACAGTCAAGAATGCATCGTGGGTGTTAACTTCGTGCCGAGCCGTTTCAGTCAGAGATTAGTTCACGTATCCTTAGAAACAAGTGAAAATGGAAAGGAAAGAGTACCCGTGCACCCAGAACGGGTATGAAGCATAAAAATCCAAAGTGTGTTCAACGTAACTGTTCCACCGTGCGGAATACAATCTGCGATCTGTCAAAACTGAATTGACTCCGACTCGAGTTTATACACTCGATTTATACTCGGTACTTATGGTGAAACCGAATCGAACGTCCGAATCTTCCTTTTGTCACGATACGTGCTAATCGATTTTTGTCAGAGGAAAAAGCATTCTGTTCGCCTACGGCTTTTATCATCGCTGCGTATATATACACCTCTTATACATCGATTGATTTCCTACCATAAACAATATCCCAGTTGCTAATAATGTATCGTCCGACGGTGAAAACGAGATGTAAGTTTGGACGACAGTGAACAAGTTCGCGATGTATTGATCTTAGAATTGAATGAATTATTCGAGCAATGATCTTGCAGATAGCTGCTAATTAACCAAAAAAAGGTACAAGAGAAAGACCGATCTCTTTCTTCGTTAAGTGGAAAAGCAGAATAGAAAGAAGTGCAGAGAACATCGATTTCTGAATTCGAAATTCATAGTATCTCTGATATATGTGAATTCTTAACAACTAAACGGTATGCCGTTTAAGAATAAATAATATGCATAAAAACTATTTCAGTGCGTGTCGTTAGAATCTGTGAGACGTGTGACAGAAAGAAAAGAATAGATACAGATAGAAATTTAATTTGGTAAGACGGAAAAGATCAAAAAGAGAGAAGGAGAAAGCGCGGTCGAAAGGAAGAAAACCGCGCTAGGAAAATGACTAAGTGAAAAGCTCGAAACGATCTAAAAGGTACACGCACACGCACGCACGCACGCACACGCACACACAAACACACACACACACAGATATAGATATACAGTGGCTCACACTTGTAGATATCTTTTATAAATTATATAAATTAATATACATTATGCGGATTGTAATTCCTTGTTTTAAGATTTCAACAACAATGTCGCGAAACTCCGACCATTGTGGAACATTAATTTTGAAACAAATTTGAAAATGACTTCGATAATATTTAATATGGACATATATCTCGTAAAAATCAGAAAAATATTTAAACAGATAACTATCTGTTATTCAGTGGGATTCGTTTATTATCTTTTTATTATATTGACATTACACTAATTTTTATCTTTAGTATACTTATTTCACTATACTTAACTTTAACATACTAATATTTTACTAACTAGCTTTACAGTAAATACAGTGATTCTTATTAATATTTGCACAATACAGTGTTCTAAAAATTATTGTTTCATATATTTATTTATGACAATATTAATGATTTAATAGTTTCTTGATATATTGAAATACTTATTGGAGTTAATTAATAGAAATAAATTTTATTTATTTATTAGGCATGATCTTTTATATAAGTATATTTAATATTTACATGTCATTAATACATTACGTTATATTTGTATTACACATATTTTAATATATATATAATACATTATTCAAATATTTCTATAGCTTGAATTTTGTCGTTATATAGTTTATTCCATATTGTGCAAAAAAAACTAATAATAATGTACATCTATATTAATTTAGCGCTAAAACAAAATTCAGCAACATTATTATAAATATCTTTTGATATTTATCTATGTTTGAATAATAACAATAGTTACTATATCCCGTAACTTCTATCTATAAATTCATATTTTCATATTTGACGGATGACAAACTATGACAGTTGTCTCGTTATTATAGTGTTAATGAAATCTCAAAAATGTTTTACATAACACATACAATATGTACAATATAAACATATGGTATATAATGTAAACATTTTCGTTGGTAAGTATTTAAATACATTTGTGACCACTGTATATATGTGTATATATATTTATATATAACATATATATATATATATATATATATATGTATCGGAAACTGGCTTTCGTTATTGATGCGCACACGAGTGTTCATATTATATCCGGCGCGCGTGTTTTGCCCATTTCTCATTTGTGTGTATATTTGAAGTGGAATTTCAGTGTGCTGAAGGGTGAGAGAGATAGAGAGAGAGAGAGAGAGAAAGAGAAAGAGAAAGAGAGAGAGAGAGTAGCAGGATACGCAAAATGTGGAATATGATGTGCGACGTGATGCCGACTATTGCGGAGGACAGCATTAGTCAGAGGAGTTCGCAATATTCCGGCGAGGATGCGAACTTCGAGCAGCTAATGGTTTCGATGCTTGACGAGAGAGACAAACTGGTGGAATCGCTACGGGAGAGCCAGGAACGGTTGCAGGAGACAGAAGCGCGTTTGCAGGAGGTCGAGAAGGAACGGGACTCGCTGAATCGTCAACTAAACGCTAATATCCCTCAGGTATGTTCCGATATTTCTTTACATATTTTTTATAGAACATTTATGGACTAATGGTGTAAGGTAGTAATCTCAACACTTAATTGGTAATCAATATACATAAAATTTAAATTAATATCGTACTCGTATTTGTTTCATATCATTCCTTTTTTTTAATGTTGAATTTAAAAACATCAGTTAAATTTTTCAATTTATAAAATAAATATTTTTGCTATAGAATTACAATGAGGTCTGAAGTTGTAACAACAAGATAGTTTTTATCTATTATTCATGTTATAGAAATATATAAGTATAATTGCAATGAGTGAAAAATTTATAATTGATTTCATGAATTGCATTTCCCTACATTTGATATTTTTATATTGCTAAATACGTGTTACAAAATATAAATTTTATTTTATTTTCATTGTTTCAACGTAAAAAATAATTACATTGTTATCGTAGTATGAGTGAAAATTTCTAATTGATACTATTTAGCCTAATTAAAGGATTGTAACAGTTAAAAGGAGATATTTTAAAATATTTTAAAGTTAATAAATTATTTAACTTGAACGTTGCATTAATCTAATCTTCATATTTAATTAAAAAATTTTATTTATTACTTTATAAATAAATTTATCGATTTAGAAACTTTAGTTTGGGATTATGGAGCCTTAGTAATAATATTATTATAATTTGTAAAAATTACAAATTTTAATGAAAAGATTCTACTTTACAGGTAGAATAATTTTCTGTTTATTATTTATTTGTTACCAATCTAGAATTAGTCAAATTCAAATGTACTTGATGATTTTTTGAACTTGTTTTTCTCGGAAACAAAGCCTTAAATGAAAAGATTGTATTCTTTCTTTTCAAGACGTTCTATATCCCACTTATTCACCAATTATATGCAGGATAACATATATATACCTTTATATTAGGAGTACCCATAAGTGATGTCGTTTTTTTCAAATTAATAAACGTTGCCATACGGTGACATAATTAAACTTAAAACCATAATTTAACTTATTATAATCTATATTCTAGTTAAATATATTGACACTTAGTGTGTTTATTGTTAAATTTTGAAAAAAATTTGAGTGAACCCTACAAGAGTGGGAGAGCAAATTGTGGATAAATTCCATATTAGATATTTGATGCTTTATGAGATTCGAAAGCATGACGATGCCACTAATGCCACAAATACCATTAATGCTGTTTTAATGATGTTTATCCTAGTGCCTTGAATATCAAAACATGTCAGCGTTGGTTTAAAAAATTTAAGAACGATGATTTCAATCTTTTCAATGGTATAAAATCTGGAAGACCTGTTGAGTTTGATAAAGATCTGTTGTTTGCTGAAATTGAAGTTGATTCCAAACAAACTATCTAGGAATTAGCCACGAAGCTTAAAACTTCATGATCCACAATACAACAGTATTTAGAACAATGTAACAAAATGCAAAGAGGAGGAATGTGGTTGCCTCATCAACTTTCAGTTGACAATAAATTCAACGTGTAACTATCTGCAGTGCATTATTGTCCAGGTTAGACAGAGATCCTTTTTTTCGACAAATTGTTATTGGAGATGAAAAGTGGATTCTATATAGTAATTCACATAAGAAAAAACAATGGTTGATATCAGGGCAGCCACCTTTGCCCTCTCCAAAACCAGGTTTTTCACCTTAAAAAAGCTCAGTATGGTGGGATTTCACAGGAATTATTCACTACGAGGTTCTGAATCCTAATGAAACCATAACTGCTGAATATTATTGTGCTCAGCTTGATAGACTAAACATGGCTTTGTTACGAAAACGTCCAAGTCTGATTAATTGAAAAGATGTTATTCAAGATCTTATAGTGCCAGAATCACCTAAGAAAAAACCAAAGAATTAAATTGGGAAGTTTAATCCCTCATCCACCGTATTCTCCTGATGCTGCACCGTCAGATCACCATCTTTTCAGATCTATGGAACATTTTTTTCGTAAAAAAAAAATTTCCTACAGCGGCAGCTATCAAAACTGCACTTGAGGAATATTTTATTTCAAAATCACCTTCATTTTACAAAAAGGGAATAGAAAGTTCGTCAGAGAGATGGACGAAGATTGTTAATAATGATGGAAATTATATTATAGATTAAAACTGTAAATAAAACAAAATTTTGTACAATATCAAGAAATGACATTACTTATAAGTACCCCAATACGTAAGATATTCCATAATTAATAAAATAAAACAATAAATCTCTATTTCCATTTACAAATAATTAACAAGTTTTATGAAACATCTTATTGGAATAATGTAAACTTGCTCTCTAGTTACTTTGAACCTACAAGAAAAACCGTAAGTTGAATAACAGGAGATTACATGCACATACTATTAATGTCCAGGGATTGTTAGTATTGATAGTATTAATGTCCAAGGATAGAAAATTTTCCAATCTAATGAAGATAACTAGAATCACTTTAGAATAATAACGAATAACAATAATTCGCAATTTGCTTTTATTTCTTATTTATTGTTATATATATCTTATTTTTTTTATTGTTATATATATATATATAATAATGGTTGAACTATAATATAACACTTGGTATTTACGTACATATTTTTGGTACAGGGTTTTAATATGTCAGAAAGAGTTCCATAATACGATCTTCTTCTTTTAATGAAGGCATTTAATTTTTTACGTGTTGATTATCTTCAAAAGGGATTAAACGGCTGGCAAATGATTATTATTTGAGATGTTTAATCTATAAATTGTTAGATATGCGAGCGGAGTAAGAATCATCGAGTTATATCGGCAAGAGAAATATTTCGTTCTATGCAATTGTAAAGGAAGGCATCGAAGATGAAATGATAAATGTGAAACATTTGTTTCCTGTGCGCTTTTGTTAATGTATAGAGAACATTTCATGCAATTTCTCTGTCAGAGAATCGTAGAAGCGTAGTATTTGTGGTATTAGAGGTTCTTAATATTTCCATCTTTGAAAAATATGTCTTATAGTTAGGTTTTACAATGAAGATTTCTTTGTAAATTTCGATTTTCTAACAAACTAGATCATTTTTATAATTTAATATATCATTCACACACACACACACACACATATATATATTTATAAATCAATACTGATATTCATTCATATATCAATAATTTGATATTTTAGACAAATCTGCAGTTTCTTCTTTATTTCGTTAAGGATAATAATTTTTGATAAAGATAATAATTTTTGCTTGTTATAACAATGTATATTAGCATTTGCACTGCTTTTATTCTGACTTGTATCACAACATTCAAATTTTTCAGTTTCAATTGAACGTATACACAACACTTTTATTACCCATTTTCACTTCTTCTCGTCTTGTTATTCAAACCTAGATAAATGAGAATTTAATGATGTCATAGAAAAAGGCAAACAAACAGGTGAATAACAGACTCGTGTGTATATAATTCTATATTTCAATCATATCATTGAACAAAAACCACGACTTACGTAATGAAACTGTTTACTTTTAACGAACATAAAGGAAGAGATACTCGTAATATTAGAACGGGTTAACATGGCTCAACGAAGCTGGATACGCGTTAACTTGCTCGATTAACAGGAAAGCACAGATCAATATTTGCCCGAAGATAAAGCTGCCAAATGGTTCCTTTTTATCGTGAAAATTGAATGGAAAAATTACTTGCTCGACTAACCAAGATTGAACTCGTTCATTAATACACATGTATTAAAATTTTCTTCTAAATTATAGAAACTAGTAGAAACTTTTTGTAAATATATTGTGTGTGCTATATAAAGCATTTTGAAATTTTATTAATTAACTCTACCACAGTTATATCTTTAATATTTTGGATTCAATCTGAATGTGTATGTACGCAAGATGTATATTTAATAAAAAATTAGTATACAACATGAATAGTCATCTTAAACATATGATATAATGAGTATTATAAGTATTTTTAATATATAATAATATAATGAAATTAATTTAATTTAATATTAATAATATAAAAGTATTATATATAATAATATAAAAGTGTTAGCATATAATAAGATGATCTTATTATATATTAAATATTAAGGCTTATTAATATGATGGATAATTAAGCACTTAAGTATTTTCGTGATCTTACGAAATGTATATTTGTATTAAATATCTTATAATATCTGGACGTTTTAAAATTATCGATATATATGGTAAATCTGAAATTTTATTAACACCTTATTACGCAGTGTTGATAAAATTTCAGAATATTTCCTGTTACACCCACAATATATTCATCAGAAGTTCGTATAATTGTTCAAATACTTTCATAAACCATTCACTTGTTCAAGGGTCTATCACTGGTCTCTTTTAATTGCACGATATATGGTAACTTTGAATCTGTAATTGCTGAAATATTGACGTAATGATAGAAAAGTTAAGTGACACGTTATCTTCGCAGTGTTCCACTTTTTGAGCGAGAGAAAGAAGAGAAGAGATATACGACACTGTACACATATGTACCAGTCACGGATCAATTAAACAAGGTTTTGTTATTACCATCACGAGAACACGTGCTTGTGCCTAAACACATAATTTAAATCTAACTTATCCGTCAAATCCGGGAAATCTTGAATATTCAACAAGCGTTGAGGCAATTCTAACGTTATTACATTAATCTTGATATATCATTAATCTGAATAATGTTTATTACGAATGACGAAAATTTTTTTATTATCTTCCTGTGAAACTGTTTCAAGAATGAATCGTGTCTTATTAAGGATCAAAAGAACATTACACACACACATTTGATTATTACTATATTTAATTGTTCAATTATTACTATAGTGATCGTATTGTGATTAATTTAGTGTTATTTATTATATTTTTATAATATAATTTATTTCAACTTGTTTGACTGTGTTAAAGTATCATTTTCTTTTTATTAGCTTAGAACAATTCCCAGTTATTGCACTTAATTGCACGTAACATTCGCTGTTCGTGGCTCACCAACCAACTCTTAGGTTTTATACATGGTTTGAAAAAGATAACTGAAGTAAAATCGTTAACTACATAATCTATAATTTATTTACATATTACTGATTACATAAATACATTACGACATTACGAAATATCGTTTCATTATATTACATATTTGGACTTTATTATTGAGACATTGAAAGGCGCTCACTCTTTTCATATAAGAAAATAATTATATTTCGAGGATCTGTTTCAAAGAAATTCTTTATCGCTAGACAAAGATGCATTGCTGAATGTTTGAAAGTAAGAATCAATTATGCGCAAGAAAAATGGTTAAGTAAAAGGCCAAACACGCGGGAATTTCATGCTTCTTGGAAACCGATTAAGGACGCAACGCTATGTTATGCACTCACTGATTGCAATACTTATTTCCTTGACCGATGTACGTATGTACTTAATGCAGAAACTATTTATTCAACTGTGTACAGCTTGAGGAAGGCCGAGGAAGAATTCGAAGTTGGAATAATTGATGTTGTTAGAATCTAAGACTCTATAAATAACGAATCAATTTCTTCTGTAAATACAAATAATATCGCGATGATATTGTAATATTATTATTTATCAATTGTGATTCGTTTCCAAACTCTATTCCGCGCAGTTTACTTTTTATGACGTATTACTTTTTGTGTTAGACGTAATGAAGAGATTGTTAATATGTATTTGCACTAGTAGGGAGGATTATTTTCATGGCAGGCGGAGGCGAAACATGACGTACATAGTCTGGAGGAGCAATATTATCTACTTTGTGGTCCAATTCCTAGCGATATATGCACATAACGGTAAACCGCCGGAAATGCACATCGATCTCGATACAAACGCAAACTCGCAGATGATGTACATGAGATACTGAGTAACGCGGCATCTTATTCTTCACCTGCTTCTCTCGTGAAATCTTCACATCCATGGAATGAATTTATAGATAAAAATACACCACACCGCCGTACAAGACAACAGAGGAAAATGGAAACATTCGAATATAGCTACAGCTTACAAGTTATAACGTTATTCATTAAAATTATAATTCTAGATGAGGAATGTAGTAGAATGTAGAAGCAAGGATCGTGAGTTTTTCCAAAGCATCCAGGTCCAAAAACATTTAGTACTGGGAAAAAAATTTCTTGGCAATTATTTATCAAGCTTTCAAGTTGCGGATGAAACGTGACAACTATCTCTGCAGAGTTTGGCAAGTTCCAATGAAAATTTATAAGCTGTATTGGCTTCGACAGAGTCTTATCTTGCCAAGAGCAATTTCGAAAATACGTCGACTTTATCGTTCAGTTTAGCCGTTGTTCGTTGCACGCCATTTGCATTTCACAATGTACTCCGATACATAACTATACTGTGTTTTATTTGTTGTTTGTGTTCAACGTTCAGAAAATAAGAGCTATTTCGACGTTAATTTTAAGATAAGAAATTTCAGTAGGTTAATAAATAGTAATAAGTATAAATAATAAATAGAAATTGTTAAAACAGAATATTCAATCTAAATAGAGTGAACGACGAAAATGGTACCATCTAAGTGCGTGTAACAGAGGAGAGTGATAATGATGTGTAAAAATTTCTTATCATCAGTAAGTTTTTCTATTCCATATCTCGATGAATGCTCATTGAGATGATAAGGTTGCATTTAGAATGCTACATACATACGTGGTATATGTCTAAATTTTCGATTTACGTGATATTTCAATGTATGATTTATTAAGTCTGTAAATTTCCTTGTCGATCTTAAAAAACTTAAATCACTAACGATATGAGATTGTTCAATTATTGATTTTTTTGAGAATTATCGTATGAGGTATTATCCATAAAGTTTGACTCACAATTGAACGATAGTCATCATTGAGTATCTTGAGTGTGTTTTATCTTGGTTTATACTTGGTTTTTCAATTCAATTTTGGATTGTAGGAAAATCAAATAATTTTAGATAAGAAATCTGAGAAAATTAAGAGATTTTTCAAGGTTCACTTTTGTTAGCCTTCGTAGATAATTAACAGTTTCTAGGAAGAAGGAGTACATTTTTCAGTCATGGAGAATGCAGTTTTTAAATCCTGTTCTTTTTTTTCCTTACTGTGATTTGAAAATTATCATATGGTATGGAAAGCCTGAAAAAGAACGTAATATATATATATATATACTTAAGGGAAAAAAACAACACAATGTGGAGCATCGATACATTTATGGAATAAGGGAAAGAAACCGACGACCATATCGATCCATTCGTTGTCCGATTAGCTTTTACATACGCACCGGCGTGTTAAGAGATATCTCTAGTAAATGCCACAATTGGAAATCATACAATTCCACACTGATATACAAGGAACAATTATTTCTCAGGAATTTCTACGAAATGCAATTTTTTTCTATAACATTTATTGATAAAATTCTTCATTACACCTTTATTTTATACTTTACACTATAAATTACACTAATTGTGTAATTTATTATATTTTACAGAGATCAAAAGGTCATACTGTTTATTTATAATATTAATATTCTTATAAATATAAATACTACATTATAATGCAACAGAAGAATACGATAAAATCATATTTCTTGTTTCTTGAAAGAAAATAGTTTTTGATTATTATTAATCATTTTTATATTATTAAAATTGTATTTTGGAGTTAAACATAATCTTAAAAATATTTCAGCTTTTAGAAATTTTAGATATTTTAGGGTAAGTTCGGTTAAGATGTCCTTAGATCTCATTACATAGATTATTAAATATCAATTTCCAGCTTTCTTTGGCGATATATTGTATATAGTGTTAGGAGCTGTATGAGTGAATTATCCTCTATTTAATCATATATTTAATGAAATTCCATTATTAACTATAAATAAAATAAAAAATATTTTTAATAAATAAAATTATTTTAATATGGCAGAATAGTGCTTTGAACTTAAATTTCAAGTATAAAATTTTTAATTTTTATTAAAAATTTCAACATGAAATATAATTATATTTCAAGATTCAAATTCTTTATATTCAGATAATTTAATTTCATTTTATAATTTTATTATATTACATATTATTATAATTATTTCATTAACATTATACTTTATTATAGATTTAATATTAAATAAATTTTTAAATTTATCATTGTTAAAGAAACATACAATTGAAATTATTTGAACTTTGAATACCAATATATATTTTATTAATAATTTATTTTGTAAATAATTTGTTATCCATCATTAAAAATTTTATATTTTATTGATGAAATATTTAATCCTTATTTTTCAATTAAAGCTTAGTTATTCGTTTTCGTTTGAAAACTAAAATAAGTTATGTATAATATATATAATTGAATAGTCTCAAAAATTTTCTGCTTATCCTTTAAATTATAATTTACTATTATTTTATCTAAATATTTCTATCTTTAATATTTTATCAAACAGTAACGATTTTTTCGGAATACAGTGTTAATATAGTGTTTAAAGGTCATGGTTACATTTCTATAATAAGATATTGTCATATCATCAAAAAAAAAAAAAACAAGCGAGTCATCACTTTTCACACATCGGGTTAGAGGGCCTGTTGTTCGAATTTTTTTTTTTAGGGAAGAGTTGTCATCATAAAATTATGTATAGTAATTAGTAAATATTTTTCTAGAAAATTATACTGCCAACTGAATATAAAAGAAAATTTAACATAGAAAGATTGTTGAATATCATAGTGGTAGTTCGAAGTGGCATTTTGGCTCCTACGTTAAGGACACGAGTGAAAAATAATGATTATTCAAACAAAATTTTATCACTTTCGTTGCCAGATATGGAAAATGTAAAGAAACTTAAAATTCATATGAAAAGGTTGTAAAAGTACGGTTTTGCACCAACACGTGTATGCGTGAAATATTGCATTTAATTTGAAGGTTTGAGGATAAAATAAATTTAACAAGGAAAAAAGATTAATCGAACATGATTACTTAATGTGTTTTTAAAACGCCATCCAGATCTCGGTGTCCGAATATTAAAAGGTTTTTTTGCCTATTTTTCAATTTCAAGAGCAGATCTTACGAGAGAATCTCTTAAACAAATCTGAGCTATCTGACTCAAACAATCTGTATGAGATGGCCTTTTGCACGAGATATCATTTTTGTTTTATCTAAATCTATAAATATTTTTTAATTTTCTGTTTGTAAGATTATAAATTTATATGTATCTACTCTTTCATACATATATACAATATGTATATGAAATATATAACGTAACTTTAATAAAGAATTATTATGGGAATACATAATATGGGAAGCGACGAAAGTAAACAGAGACGGCATTATAGCGACAACGAAAAGTCTAATACACAGAGCTCCTCTCTGTATCAGTTTAAGGTCATTTCAAAGTCACAGTATAATACACCGTTGAATTCGTCTCGATGTTTGCAATGATCCTATGATATCCAAAATATACGGTGTCATTTTAAATGTCAAGGTGACCTTGACTTTTTTTTTTTACGTAAAAAGCATTTTTTGAGATTTAAGAATATGGGAACATGTAGCCCAATACTAAAAAAATTTTGTTTGAAACATTTTTTAATTGCACTGGAAATGCCTAAAAACTGGTGACAAAACTTAACGCATAATATATATACATACATATTTTTTGGCCCACTTTTCTTGAGAATTGTTATATCTGTATCTGAAATAAATAAATAAATAAATATATATATATTTATTTATTTATTTATTTCAGATACAGATATAACAATTCTCAAAAAATATATATTTATTTATTTATTTATTTATTTATTTCAGATACAGATATAACAATTCTCAAAATATATATATATATATATTTATTTATTTATTTATTTATTTATTTCAGATACAGATATAACAATTCTCAAAAAAAGTGGGCCATCACTCTCTCACTACTCTATACTTAAATTTTCCTGTCCACAGTCACATCTCTCGCCTAACTTTCTAAAAGATATTCCTTTCCTTAAGATTTTCTAGTTTTTCTTTCTATTATTCGTAAAATTAATATTATTTTATTAATTTGATAAAATAAAATTATTTTAATATTATTTTAAATCTATAGGCGACTTAATCGTTAAGAGATAATGAGAAAATTGAAGGATTCAGTAATTTTTTACAAGAAAATAAATTTAATTTTGTAAAACGAAGGGTAAAATGAGGGAAAGGAGATGAAAAGTGCAGGACCTCTGATAAATTTATGGTGATCGTATTGTACATATTTGCATGCACTTTGGCGTTGCCCTTTGAAAATCTATTCGCACTTTTTCGTGGCAGGATTTCGTCTCCTGCACAACCCAGTGGCACGTATTTCCAAGGACAAAGGATGAAAATGAAACGAGAACGGATAATAAATGGCAGCTAATGAGAGAAACGAATCGATCATCCAATTTCGTTATAGTTTCATTAACTATTCTCATTTACAAGCAAATTCGTTAGAGAGAAAGAGGAAAAGAGCGAAGATGGAGGGAGAAGAAACGGTTGGCAAGAAGTGACTTTGCTCACAAACGATATTAAGCCTGACATTTGCGGCCATGTATCAGAGAATAACAGGGTTACTAGTGATCACAATGAAATCTCGTAACTAACGGACCATGATTCAGTGAAGGCTCTTAGGGCTTGTAATTAATTGCGATTATTGATGGAAACAGCGAAACGGTGCCAATAAATTAACAATACCGTCATTGCAAAATCGGTGACCGTGAGTCAATTTCAATCATTACGATTTGTCGGAATGATGCTTGATATACTGACCAAGAGTTGAAAATTATTTATTGAGACGACTGAGAACCAACGTGATATGTGTGATGTTACAATTTTGATGATGATGTTTTGCCACTATGTGAATTTGACCGTTAGGTTTATCAATTCGTTGTTATTCCAGATTTCTCTGCTAGTATTGTTAGATATCTTCTTCATAATAGATATGCTGTTTTTCGGAAAATTTTCTATTTTTACTAGTCCCTGATAGATTAAGGAGGTATTCTGGTAATCCGGCTTGAAAAATCGAATTTTTTGGGGGGATTTTTTTCTAAGGAAACCATGCTATATTTTGGTATGCAGTTTTTGCACATAGATTTATTCATACTTAAAGAGTATTTACAATTTTTTTTTTTAACGAAATTAATGAAAGTTGTGGAAATTGTATAGCATGTTTTTAAAAACGGGTTCGAATGACTGACGTGATTCCGGTCCATCTGGTTATTTGAAACTAAAAAAGCAAAATGCATCTTAATTAGTATAAATATGGCTATCGCATGAACCACGGAAACAGCGAAATTTCGAAAATTAAAAAAATGGCAGCATTATAAAGTTAAAATATCGATTTTCCTTGTGCTTTTTGTCTTCTGGGTAGTAAAAAAAAAAAAAAAAAAAAAAAAAAAACAGATTTTGAAATCCGTGGTTCATGCGATAAAGGTACATCCGGTGAGGATCTCCTCCAAATTTTAAGTTAATCGGTCAACTAAAACGTGAGATATCCCGTCAGCCAGCTTAAAAAATATGGATTTGAGAAAAACACATTTAAAGTTCTTGTTACCCGTTGTACAAAAATATTCATACTTATAATCACTCGAGCAGTACAAAAAATAAAATATTATAAAATAATAATAATATAAAAATAAATAATAATATAAAAAATCATATTAAAAAATAAAACATCTTTTGAGAAAAACACATTTGAATTTTTTGTTACCCGTTGTACAAAAATATTCATATTTACGTTGCGAGCAGTACACCGTTTCCTTTAAACATCTATAACTTTGCTAATTTTGTGAATTCAAACAAACTCTTTTACATAAACATTTTCAAAAGCATATACTTTGAGAAACTGTAAAGAAAAATTGATTTTTTTTTGTAAGCCGGATTACCAGAATACCCCCTTAAAGTGTAGTATATTTTTACCTGAATGATCTATCAATGTTTGTTATTTTTCTATATCTATTTTAGTTTGATATCTTTTTTAAACGAACTTCTATAAATAAGGATAAAGGACGGAGGAAAATACAGAGGAAAATATACGGAACGAAATCGGCAAAGAGATTAATAGGCAAATAAATTATTTGATTGAGGAGGAAATCTGAGGTACAATTTGGAGGTGGATCGAAGCTTCATTTAATTTTTGAACGGTGTACGTAAAAGCACGAAATTCTCTTCTTGTGGGTAGAAAACCGTTCCGCATGTGTGTGTTGCAGCTGCGGCCACTGACTCGTCTCGTCATTAATTTCGTGTTACTGCCTTGACGTGCTTGTATCGGGTGCACGTTCGAACGGATTATCGATTCTTTCATCGTGCACGGCGAATGGCATCGAAACCTAGAAACATAATAGCAATGTCTTAGAATATCCTGAAAATGTACATTTTTTATGACACTCTTTTGTCAATTTTTGTCTTCCTTTGATTGGTAAATTTATATCACAGTTACTTATTTTATAACTAAATGTTGTATTTTAAATAAATTATGTTTCAGTAACATTTAATTCAATAATTCGTAAAAAAAAAAAAAATGCTTGAGAAAATGATTGAGAAAGACGATAATAATTATAATTCGATCGAGCAATAATACAAGATTTTTGTTAATAGCGAAATTAATAAGCAAGTATCAGCGGTATTTGTAAATGCTTTTGTCGATATCTTAGATCATCTAGATAAATATTAGTTAACCTCTTGCGCTGGAATGACGCGCCACGCATGCGTCGAGAATTTTTTGTCCCAAATTGCAACATTTTCTCAGTTTTAAGTATATTTAAATGTAACCCAGGGAAAACGAATGATAAGTTTATTACTTCTCAATAATTTCTATCCAGTCCGATATCATACCGACGAGTTCAAAAGAAAAAGAAAGCGACAAATTATTGTATACGGTTTGGTCACTCGTTATGGTCCGCGAACTGGTTGCCAGCACAAGAGGTTAGTTCAAGATCTTACTGCAAATCAGACGGATTGAATTAAATTGAACTTTTAACATTTTATATGTCTTTACTTTTTCCTTCAGTTGTGAGGAAATATAGCTATTTTTTATTTGCAAACAGGAGGTCTCATAACTTGGTTATGTACTTTGGCATAAGTGAAATTACTATTTAATTATTACTCTGGGATCAAAAATAGCATTGAATCTTAAATTCTAAGTGGTTTCTTCGTTATATTTCCAAGAAGGAATCGGTTCTTTATATCGATTAAATTGCTTTAATGAAGACGATTAGTATAATGATTGGAAACTAGCATCAACCTCATCGGTTTTTCCTTCTTCTTTTCCACGGATTGAAAGGTGTTGAGTGTCAGGCTGTTAAGTGGTAGCTAACAACTTGAATTCTTTGGTCTCCTCGAGTTGATTAGCAAGAGAAAATCGAACAGCTCTACCTGCAATCTCGCGAAACATTTGTTTGCTAATTGATTCACATACATTTCAAACCTTCTTTAACTCTCTTAAGTCTTTAAATCTAAATTCTTTATTTTCCATGCTTTTTTAAATAGAGAGGAGAATATTCTTTCTTTTAACTTTAAAAAAAAAATCTTTTTTTTTAAATTTTATTTTAATATAAATACATAGATGTAATATATATTTTAATAGAAAACAGAATTGTCAAAAATGATCGACATTTTATATTTTGTAATGTTTCTGTAATTAAAAATTCGTATTCTCTTGGTTCAAATTTCAAAATTTACCCAAAAGTTAAAACTTTGGTATTAAAATTTACTTTCTTCGTTTTTGTGAAAATTCAGTTTGAAAATCTCTTGGAATATTCATATTCAATCTTTGCAAAAATATGTAAAAGTTTTCAATTATTGTTTCACATAGAATAAGTCTCGTAAGTTTGTTATTCGATAATTCATTCCTATAACAAGTAATCAATTTTTCTATAGAGTATATACATTTTCAAAATCATTCATTCTAGAGAAATGAATTTCTCAAAAATATACGAAAAATTCTTTATCATTTTTTCTGTAAAATTCGTCTCTTTTCTTATTATTTTGTTAATAAATTTTTCTATTTACTTTTCGGTCTTCTTCTTTCATCTTAAAGAATTAAGTTCCATTTTTAGTTCTCATTAATGTAATCTCTATTCTATCTCTGTTCTATCTGGTGGCTTTAGATTATTTCAGGTAGAAGTTTCTAGTACAATGTACAGTCGCGTCGGTATTTATGTTGACGACGGCAAATTTGAAGGGTGCGTTGTTTTTTCTGCTATGTTGACGTTCTTACATGACTTAAAAATCTCTTGTTTTCTGTCTACGTTAAATGTGGTTAATGCCTTAGTTGCCTGCAAATGCTGAAGCATTAGCATTATAAAAAAACAAAATTACTGTACATTTAAGCATTTTTTGTCAAATATAGACGGAAAATATCATCATCGTTTAATTATTTTTAATTTCATTAGTAGACTAATGATTTGTTTGTTATTTTCACACATTTTTTTCTTGACGATAAGTACCTTTCATTTATAGTATGCCGAAAACTAGAGAGGCACAAGTGTCCGATAGGTTACACATTTACAAAAGAAGAATGAAAAGAAAAAGTTTGCAACAAATTGCACATGAGTTAGGAAGATATGCCAAAGATTACAAAAGACAGGCAAACCTGACAATTCGGTGAGATCGGGTAGAAAAAGAAAAACAACTGCTCGCAAAGATCGGCTAATCACTAAAGAAGTAAAAAAAAAAAATCCGTTCACTACTGCACAACAAATCAAAGAAAATCTTTGTCTACCAATATCGATCACACAAATCAAATCTCGCATTAATGAAAGCAATATTTATGGACGGATATCTAGAAATAGACCATACATTTCAAAAGTGAATGCACTGAAACGTCTAAATTTTGCTAAAGAACATTACAATAAGCCGATTTCATTTTGGAAATCGATAATTTGGAGCGATGAAATTTGAACCGAAGTTTGAATTGAATTCAAACAAAAGGAAAAAGATATGTATGGAGGAAAAACGGCGACACTTTCAAACAGACACTAATAACACCCACTGTCAAACACGGTGGTGGGAATATAGTGATATGTGCTTGTTTCAATGACACCCAAGTAGGAAATTTAACTATTATTGATGGAAGACTGACTGCTGCCAAATATATTGAATTATTAAATGAAAATTTATTTCAATCAATTGAAAAATTTGGAGTTGACAGGGCCTACGTGTTTCAACATGATAACGACCCGAAACACACAGCAAAAATAGTTAACAAATTTTTCGTTCCCTTGGCCACCTCAGAGCCCGGATTTAAATCCTATAGAGCATCTATGGGATGAACTTGAGTGACAAATTCTAAAAAATCAAAGATATACAAAATCGAAATTCATTGCAGCCATAAAAAGCAAGTGGAATGAAATTACGGCAGATACACTGAAAAAATTAATAAATAGTATGCCTCGTAATAATAGTATGCTTACTAGAGGCTATTAAAGCCAAGGGTTACCAAACCTCTTATTGAGGTATATTAATTTAAAATTTATTATATTTTATATTGTATCTCATAGAAATATTTAACGTCAACTTAATTTCCGTTATGATGAAATACAAAAATTCATTATTCTCACTTTGTTTTATTTATTGTTTATGTTCAGTCATTATGTATCGTCTCTGTTATAGTTGTGACAATGAAATAAATGATTTTGTTCCTAAAATATCATTTACAAATTTTTTAGCTTAAATTTCCCGAAAAGTGTAAACGTCAACTTAAATACCGACGCGACTGTATATGTTTTGTCAAGAGGCATTGTGTATTTATCGAAGGTGCATTGCGTTCCACGCATATGGAGATTGGGTGTGGATATCGTGATGTAATGTGTGCCGGATTACAGGCTACCTCAAAGCAATTGGAGTACGAAGGGCAGAGTCATTCGAGCGGTTCGTATTACGTGATTTCTGTTTTTGTCCTTCCGTGATTTTCTTACCGATTTTTTTGCTCTAGCTTTTTAAACAGAAACTATATTTCTCGAATATTTCCTTTGTCACATGACTGAATCCTTTTTTTACATCGTTCGATTTGATCATCGATTTCGAACGTGATTTTACTTCTGTTTACTCTGAATTATAAAAAAAATTAACGAAACTAGAAATTGGGGTATTTGGAAATGGGAGAAATAATAATTGGAAATGTAAAGTAAAAATTATGACGTGAAGATTATAAAAGTAGAGAAAGATAGACTGTGAATGATTATACATTTTTATGAGAAATTTAAATATGCAGAAATATACACAATGCACATGATGTACAAGAAGTACAATATATTCAATAGAGAATAAAGCAATTGCGTTATATTTACAGGATGAAATAAATTTCTATTGCTCGATAAATATCGATAGTTAAACATAAAGCAGTTTAACTATAGACTTTTCAGTAGATATATAATATAAATAATATGAAATAATTCTAAAGAAAATGATAAGAGAGTATATATATTATAAAGAAAATGAAAGTCTAATGCCAGGTGCTGCTTAAATTATCCAATTAATTAATCTACACTGAATTATATAATAATTAATTTAAACTGCAATTAACTACTGGAATTCAATGGATGCAAATAGATGCACTACCTATTAATAAAAAGTTGATCGAATCTTTACTCTAATTTCAAACAAAAGTAAATGATCATAGATGCATTTTTCCATAAATCAGTATCAGTTTCGTTGGAATATTCTGGCATTATTTGGAACGATTTTACCGGAACGTTGTTCGAAAGAGAGGATTCGCTGCCAAGCATGCTTGGAACGATCTCGAAACTGCGGCAACGCGACACAAAGACCGTTTCATTTGTAATACTGCGGAAAGTTTCGTCCTGTCTAGCGCAGAAAGAGTTAGAGAAGCAAGGGTAGGAAACTTTCGCGGGTAGAACCTCTCTCTCTCTCTCTCTTTCATTTCTCTTTTACCATTCTCTTTTTGTTCCTTTTTTCTGCCTCTTTCTGTACTTACTTCTACACTCGTACAAATACGAGAGCGCGCGTGCACACATGCAAACACGTGTGCGTGTGTACGTATGCTCAACGATCGAACGATGAAAAAACTGACCCGCTCGCAGTTTCGGCGCGTAATGCCGGCCAGAGGGTTGCAAAAAACGGTAGGCGCGTGCAGCGGAAATTGAGGGTGCAAGAGCGAGCAAAGAGTGAGGAAAAGAAGAAAAGGCGATGCGAAAAAAAGCGATTAGACTGTTTCGACGCTCCGTCAAGGAAAAATTTAAATCAGGATGAAATAATTTTGCGATCCCTCGATGTCTCTTATTCATTTTCCGAGCTGTTGCTCTTTTTCTAACCTCTTGCGCTGAAATGACGTGTCACGCACGTCGAGAATATTTGGCCCAAAATTGCAATATTTTCTCAATTTTATAAGTATATTGAAATATAACCCAGGCAAAATAAATAATAAATTTATTACTTCTTCTATAGTAATTTCTATCCAGTGATATACCAATGAATTCTAAAAGAAGACCAATTATTACGGCTTGGTCACTCGTTATGGTCCGCGAATCAGCTACTAGCGCAAGAGGTTAAAATTGTTTCTCTGTTTGACTTTCCAATGGATCCGTGCTCATATTATTGTGATTCTGTTAGATTATGTCATATTATTACCAAATACTATTGGAGATCATACTGTGTGAATTAATGTTGCGTTTTGTGAAGCATATTGTAATTTAAATATTATAGATTAGATGTTACTTCAATGAACTTGTTAAAGCTTGTTAAAAATAATAATATGATTTCGTGAGGTACATGATAAAAGTTTCATTGATGCTCGTGTTGAAATTTAGAGGTTTAGTTAATTACATACTCTAGTTCATATATTCTGAATTCAATTCAATTAAGCCAAAATGTATTATCTCTTTATATCATCAATTTTACATTATAATCACATTTAATTACATTTTCTTATACAACAACTATTGAAAGTGTTATGTTCGATTGAAACTATTAAATATTAATTTACAGGTATTTAACTTCTTCAAAGCGAAACGTCATTATTTGCTTAAGTCAAAAAATAATCTCTGTTATGTATGTAAAAGTGAGCCCCTTTGAAGATAATGGAAAACTTCGGAAAGAGTCGTCCGGGAAGTTTATCAATCCTCAGCCAAATAAGGTTGATTATTTGGGTCCCAGAAGACGAGTAGGAATTGGTATAGACGAGGATCCAGTTGAAAATCGGCGAAAGGACGAAAAATGAAGCGTCGATATCGCGATAAGCGCGGTGTACGGAGAGGCGGCACGAAAGAAAGTTTGGGGTAAAAATTTCTAGGACGAGGCGAACGGGTGCAATGCACCGGTGTACGCGATATACGCTTGACGATCAATAGCCACCCCACCTTACTCGGCCGGCGGCGCATGAATGAACCTCGCCTTTTACACACTACTCGGTAGTAGTAGCTCTCTCTACTCGCGCGCGCCGCTAGCGAGCTGCAACGCCACCGCCTTCGGCCGTGTACAGCGGTTTTCAATGCTTCTCTTGCCGCTCCGTCTGCGGATCTAGATGAAATTTCATCAACGCGACAATTAACGCTAATCGAATATTAGCTAAAAGGCTTAAGGGATTTATTCTTTTTCGTTTAATGACCGTTTTCTTTTGTCTTTGGAGGTGTCGTTTCAGAATGTTAATATCCACGATATAAATGCCGAAGATGTTAAAAATGTAAGTACCGCGAACAAAATGTAAAATTTCGTATTTGATTTGAACGAACAATTGAGATGAAATAAGCTAATCAATTTAGGAATAATTCCTTTTGAGATTTGAAATTTTATTGAAATTTAAGTGATTAAGATGAAATAATAAGCTGGTTTTCAAAAAAAACGTCTACATCTAAATAGCTTCTTTGTGATTATAGATGTTAGAATTGGACACTTAACTTTGAAACGATGATATTATCATATTAATCTATATGAAATTATTTATTAAATTTGGAAGAAAGTCTTTGCTGAATCTCTCTTGATAGCTGCAGATGCCAGAATTAAAAATTGCTATAAATTTAATTAATGTATAAATTATGAATTTGACATAAATAAATAAAATTTTCATAATTGCGGCTATCAAATAATTTGTTGTAATAAAATATGCATGAAAATGAATTGTTTTTTATATTTTAGAGAAAACATACATACAAACAAAGTAACAAAAAAACTTTATACGCGTATACTATAGAAAGTCGCTGTAGTATTAATGTTACAATATTACAAATAAATAAAAATACCTATTTTCTCAATTAAATTAAACAAATCTTAATTATTTAATATTTAGGTTGGTTTAAAACGAGTAAATGAAGAACGAAAATCGATTCGATTCGAATACAAAATCGAATGAATTCGACATTCGAGTTTTTTTATATCTACGTTTTCGTAATAAAAACCCAGTTTTTCAGATGCTCGTATAATCAGTGCCATAGTAACTGACCTATTTTTCTTTTTTTATTCTTTCTTTTTTTTTAGCTTCGTTAGGATCGAACCAATCAGTTCCTTTCATTTATTATTCATTTGTTATACTTCATTTTGTACCAACAAAGAAAACTTACGTATGTTAATTCTTCGATACTAAAAAATAAAAATGGTTTAGTTCAAGAATATTACTTAAAATATTCTTTTATTCTTGTAAGTGATCGTTAATTGACGTATTCCACAGATATGCTGGATGAGAACCATCTGTTTAGAGTGCACTTGCAAGACACAGCGCCGTATATGTACAGTTGGAACGTTAGCCTCATATCCACCTACTACGTTATTACCAACGACTCTGGTTATATGATTAATGCTCGAGGTGAATTCATTGCGCACGATTGTGTGAACTGGAATATTATCTTTCTTGAAGAACTTTTAGAAGTTGCAATTGATATGTGCAACCTTGTACCTGTTATCGTTTCCTTTTAACCACTTGCGCTGGCAACTGATTGCGGACCATAACGAGTGACCAAACCGTATACAATAATTCGTCCTCTTTTTTGAATTCATCGATATATTTCTGGGATAGAAATTTGTAAGAAGCAATAAATTTATTATTTGTTTTGCCTGGGTTATATGTTTCAATATACTTAAAACTGAGAAAATATTGCAATTTTGGGCCAAATATTTTCCACGTACGTGGCACGTCATTCCAGCGCGAGAGGTTAACCACTTGCGCTGGCAACTGATTGCGGACCGTAACGAGTGACCAAACCGTATACAATAATTCGTCGCTTTCTTTTTGAACTCGTCGGATAGAATATCACTGGATAGAAATTATTGAGAAGTAATAAATTTATTATTTGTTTTGCCTATTTTGTTTTACTTAAATATATTTAAAACTGAGAAAATATTATAATTTTGGAACAAAAAATTTTCGACGTGCTTGGCACGTCATTCCAGCGCAAGAGGTTAATTAAAATTTGGCTTTCTTTATCGATGAGGAACTTCGAAGTGCAATTTTTTATGATTTAAATCCATGATACATAATCTTTTGTGTATAAAGGGCTGCATGCAACATGTAGTGGGCCGTAACAACCAATCTCTCTCTCGCTCTCTCTCTCTCACTCACTCTCTCCATTATATAAATAACTGTTAAGCAGAAAAAAAAAATATAGATACTTATCAGAATAATGTCTTCTATACTGCTTTCACATATTTTTAATTGAGTTAAGTTTATTATACAAATGATATAATTGAAACATAATCTTAAAAAATTTTGTAAACAAAAGAAATTCGAGGAATTTGTGGATCGCAAAACTTTTAAAAACAGGTCACATGTATTACTAAATTATATATATATATATAGGCTGAATAACATGTAAAAGCGGGATACGATAAATTTCTTATGAAAAAATGAAAAAAAATATATGTAGAATAAAATTTTTTGATTTGAGGCTTTGTTTTCGAGAAAATTTATCGAGTATACTTGAATTTAGCTAATTCTAAGCGTGACAGAAAAAGATAATTAGCAGGACGTTATTCGACGTGCATTAACGAATCATAAATATGCAACAAAATTTTTTTAAAGATCTTCGCTTTCGAGAAAATTTATCGAGGTAATTTTTTAATTTTCAAATTTTTATATTAATAATTATTAATTTATATTTTTATTTAATAATTTTTTAATTTTTTAACGAAACATTCAGAGTCTGTTTTCTTGGAAATGAAGATTTAAATGAAAAAATTATATTTTACTTGTTTTTACACTTCTTGTTAATTATTTTTTTCTGCGCTGCGTTTACAATTAACTAAATTCAGGTATACTATTTTCATAATAAGATAAATTTTCAATCATCTCGATTTTCTCGAAAAGCAAGCATCTTACAAGAAAATCTTTTTCTTTTCTTTTCATAAAAAATCATGTTATGCCCGCTTTTACATATTATTCGGTCTTGTATAATATATGTTAAAATTACATTAGGATTTATAAATTTAATACATGGAATTTAAGTACGTATATTTAGTGGGAGAGCTTTTTAGAGTTATTTAAGAGTTACAATTAATTCTTACAAAAATGATCTCTAAAATTATGATAGTTGTCAAATCAAATGATATTTTAGTATTATAAAATTTCCATATTTCATTCCTTTATTCTTACGCGCTCGTTAGCCATTTTTCATGTAAACCGATAGAACTAATATTCTGTGTCATTGAGTCGGAAAAGTTTGAGCTATATTGATTTTCCTTCACATTCCTCGAATCTGTCCGCGTATTGGCATTGACAATTCGCCCGGTATATTTCTTCGTTTACTTTCTTGCAGTTCCATCTCTTCAAAAACAAATATTTTAAAGTTAGCAAAGAACAGATTTTTCATTTTTTCATTTCTTATCAGTCAAATATTCCTCTGTATTATTAAAAACTAAAAATAATCCTACTTATATTTTAATTAATGGAGAGTGGTGTGTTGTATGATCTATCACAGAACCAAAAGAATTCATTTTTCTATAAGACGGCAATCCTAAGATTTCCAGAATAATATAAATAAAATTCTACTTAAAAAAGAAATTTAAAAAAAGAATTTATAAAATTTGCAAGTCACAAAAAATGATCTATTATTTATTCCACCTTATTTGTATATGTATTTCTTTTAATTTTCTAGTATTTCTAAGCAGTTTATGGTATAAATTTCTGTAAATAAAGAAGCCTCATGTTATCTCTCTTATCATGGAATTAACAAAAACTTTTTTATAAAAAAAACAATTCAAAAATCTTCAGAATAATATATACAGTATTTCGGAAACGGTGGTTATAATCGAGTAGAAGATGATTCTTGTAAAAATAATGTTGAATAAAATGTTTTCATTAAGTGTTTCCTTTCGAGAAAATCGAGTTTTCAAATTTATCGAGTATACTTGAATTTATCTAGTTCTAGTCGTGAATAAAAGAGAATAATTTACAGGAGGTTGTTCTACGTGTAATAATAAATAAAAAATGCAGAATAAAAGTTTTTTGTAAGATGCTTTGTTTTTGAGAAACTCGGGTTTGAAAATTTACTAAGTTTTAACAAAACATGCTAAACGAAGCTTTATGTGAAACCATTTCATTCTACAGTTTTGGTTTAGTTTTTCATGAGGGACCAACCGTTGCTGGAACACCCTGCATTTACAAATGGAATCGCATTTCTCAGAAAGTAGACTTGTAAAATTTTTTCAATATATTTCTTTGAAATTTTCAGTATCTCTAAGAAGATGGTTGATGGTATAAATTTCTATAGATAAGCGAATGGTATATTATCTGAAAGTTGGATGAGAGACTTCGGTATTTGCACAATGGCCAAGCCGAACGGTAAACATCTGGTACATATTATGCTCCTTTGGAAACTATTCGTCATAAGTTGCCGAGCAAATAGAACTATACCCTTTATGGGCAATACCCGATATTGCCTACTGCTAAATCAGCATCAGAAAACCGCAAACGGGAAGAGGAACTTTTGATTAGTCATCGCTGTGATTTTGTCAGTGTGACTTAGTTTGAATGTGAATTATATATTATTGTGTGCAGAATAGAAGACTGTTAGAAATACGATCGATTCTCTTAATAGATCATTAGAGAGATAGAGAGTTACAAAGTTAATTATAATTGATGGTTATGAATGTCGGCGATTGCATTGACGAAACGAGAGCCTACTGTTGATATTCATCAACACGTTTGATTTGCGAGAAAATTAAGTTTTGATTAAGACAGGGTCAAATAATTATAGCAAAGGATAGGAATCTAATTAACATTTTTAGTTGTTTAATTTTTTTAATCTATCATTAGGTTTATCAATTAGCACAGCTATTGATATGTATTGTATATGCTATAATACTTTTGTGAATTTTTCTTTACATTAGTTCTTCTAACTCTTCTAGTAGTTTAATTTTCGTTTATTATCTTTGGTTTACAATCTTGTACTCGATTCATATCGTAATATGTAATACGATGAAAATAACATTAATGAAATCCATAGGAAATCAATCAATGTACCATTTAAAATTACGATTTCGAAAGATTGTCTGGCCTTTTATACTTTACGCCCGTTCATCTTTAATTAGCAAGGGACACGAGATCAAATGGAATGTATGAATGAGCACTTTTCTTTCCTCTAATGATAGGAACCATTAAACTGTTGTTCATCATTTTGTATACTTACAATTAGTCGAACACTATTCATCACCATATCTCATATCACCACATATTTGACTATCAAACTATTCATATTAGGCAGTTAGCTATTCTAAAAAGTGTGACATGTCAAAAAATTCCCTGGTTCTATGAAACTATCCATATTTCAACTTATAACTTACGGTGTAATGAAATATTAACTATGTAGTAATTTAATTTATAAAATATTATAACATCTAGAACATTATGAGCCTGTAGAAATTGAATCAAATGTTATGACTGTTATAAAATTTAACTCTTTTAAATGTGAATTTTAGAGTTCTATGACGATGTGGATATGTAAATATTTTCAAGTGGATGATAATAAGTATTTGAAATAGTTTCTCGTGCAATATTGATTTGGGTTTCTAGTTTTGTGTTAACTTTTCGAGTTTCCAAGTTTTGTGTTGATTTCCTTAAATACTAAAATGTAAATGTTCTAATATTTTGAACTAAAATTGATGCAAACTATTAACGTGAGAAAATTCGGATTGGGAAGAAGTATTGTGAGTTATAAAGAATGATCAATCTGACGAAGGCTGTAGAATGTAATACACTTTCACGTGAACGTACTTTGAATTCGCTTATGAATGAAGCCATTCGCATGCAATGATTCAGATGGGGCCAACGTGTATAAGTGTATTCAACCCCTTCGTGTCACACCCTCTTCACATTTCTTTCTCCTTTTCCGTAACATTTGTTCCCGACAATTTGTTTTTGCCTGACCATCAGAATACACTGCTTTCTGTAACTTTGTATCTTTCTCTATATGTGCCTGTAATTATGAAAGTGGTTTAACAAGAGAACACATCGAACCCTGAATCGCCGATTTTGATGAAATTTGGCATGAATGTAGTTTCTAAAAAGATATTCGATTCGTACTTTTTTTTATCGGCAATGGTTGATGTTGAAGGGGTGAAAACATATTTTGTTAAATGTCTCTAATCTGGAAATTATTGAAGATACCGTTTTTGTGTACATTGATGAAATTAGTGTTTTTTAACGACGAAATTTAATGATGTATACCGTTTTGTAAAAAAATTTTTTGCTTAAACAATATATTTAAAAAATTTTTGATCAGTTTTCAACCAACAAGTAAATGTCAACAAATTTTCTTGAATATTTTTTCACGAATATTATATATTCAAACACAAATTACGGATAAAATAAAATTTTTGATTTTCTTCATTATAAAAAAAATTCATTATTTTCAAGTCTTTCCCTGGACATGCAAAGCAGGATGTAGATAATCAGCTTGGAGTTGTTCTCTGTTCGTAAATATGTTTCAAAATGTCGAACGTTAATATATTTTAGTTCTGATAAAAGTCGATTTTATTGTTCAGTACTTACTTGCAAGTCTGGAATTAAAAAAAAAATAATTTTTTTAGAATTCATCAGTTATTTCGCGTCACATTCTTTTAAAGTAAAATAATCTGATGTAATTTCTAAGAAGCTGTTAAATTGAGTTGGCTGTTACGTCGTTAAACGGAATTCAGTTCAGTTCAATGTTCATTTTGATAGTGGACTAAGTCAGTTACACTCTCGTGAATTTGTTATTTATGGAAAAATAATTATTTTACAATCAGCATCCAGAAAAGTTGTTGCCGATTTTTATTGATCATAATAATTATTCTAGGGATAATTTTTCTGATTAACAACTAGTGTGTGTATGATCATAAATTTTTAGTATCTGGCCATTCATTTTTGTCGAATGATCGTGATTTTGGATCGATAAAAATGATAATAAGAAAAGCGAATTATTTATACATCCTTGAACATTATTATGAACTAATAGAACTATGTAGAAAAAAGAATCCATTTTTGGTAGAACGAATGAAGCAGAAGGATTTTATTTTCAATAAAATATCTGGAAAACTCGGTAAGAAGAACAGCAAAAAATATACGAAAATAGCTCCATTATACATTACCATTACAGCAATAACAGAAGAAAAATATAAAGATATTAAGGATTTGCTACCCTATATCCTATTAATTTATCAGAAATAATTTAAATCACTCAAGACTCAAAATCCTATTTCCCAAGAATGAGAAGAAAATCAGAAATATTAATAAAAATTAATTACTTAGGAATATAATTATAAAATGTGAATTAACAGATTTGATTAAAATTTTTTTTTTATAATAAAATTCGTTTTTTATTGTTCTAAATCAGTTTTAAGACATTCAATTAATTTTGAAAATGGTCAAAGTTATTTCAAGCAAAATCATGTTTCCTTACAAGCTACACAGAAAATTTCAGTTATAATAAATTCTCATCCAACAGGACCAAATATTTTGTTTCATAGTATAATAATATTTTTTAATTTATTCAAACGCAAACCTTTAAATACCTCGGAACGAGAAATATATGACTTAGGCCATATGAAGTTTATGATAAAAAAATATTGAATCTGGTTTAAATTACGCTCGTTATTTCTAAATTATTTTTAACTATTCTTAGTATAATTTTATTTATCGTTATTTAATTAATCTCTTAGTTAATTTCTAATTAATTCATTATCATACTTTAATTCATCACTATTCGTTAATATTTTCCTATAATTATGTTTTTAATAATTGTCTTTGAGTTGAAGTTATCTGTATAAGAAAACTTAAAAGAAGTTGAAAACTAAACGAATATTTAATGAAAATACAAGAAATTATAGTTGTTGCAAGATATCTTTGGCTGTTCTTTTATTGCGCAAATATTAAAAATGTAAATTAGATGATATCAAAGGGTTTTTCAATCGTAAACATATGCACAATCTGACAGTTAACTTATATTTGTGTAATCTATTTATTTAATTTACTTTTTTCAAATTACTTTGAAAAGTACTTACTTTTTCTCTATGTGCTGGATCCGGCATCCTACTTTGAAAAGATTGCTGTGGATGCTCAAGATGTTAATAATCTCAGTTTGGCTAAGTGTTCGGTTTAATTGAAACTGATACTATATTTGAATGGTCAGTTAGGAGAAATTACGTTTTAAAATCAAACTGAGAAATGTTAAGGCTCGTAAAACCTGTAGACATTGAATGATTTCATTAATCAATAAATCTCAATTTAAGATAATTAATTTGGTGTTTTAATACAGCAAATTGAGTTTTTTTTAACTTTGACGTTGCTAATTTTAAGTCTTTAAGAGTGTATTGTATGACGACATTGTTTTTTTTTCTCACAGTTGAATAATGAAGATATAATTATTGCTGCAATCGTTGCATAACACTTCAGCTAATATTACCATACGTGCATACTTAAATATACTTGTGAACCTTTATTTCTCTACTGTTTTCATTTCAATAGACTTTATTCCAGATATTGGAAGAAGCTTGGAACTTAATATTTCTAATTTCTTTTCTATTTACTTATTTATTACCTATTTATTTAATTATGTTAAACATTTATGCTATAAAATATTTAGTAGATTTAACATTTATTTAATTTAGTAATTTCAAGTAATTTTAATTTGATTGAACAATAATTTAGTAATTTTAATTTGATTTAGTAATGTTTTATTCTTAAAGATTAAAGAAAGAAACGAAGACCAGTGAGAAATATAAAAAATTATAGTGTATTCTTGTTTCTTTCAAGTGTTAAAAAAAGAACAATTTGATTATTATGTAAAAATGATTGAAAATAAAATGAAGAAACATTGTGAAGCTAATAACAGTAAAACTTCTTTATCTCTATCGTAATAAAGTGACGGTTGTTCATTATTATGCAGGCACTGCGCATTACATGCTTCCAACTCATGCTATTAAAATAGTAATGCGACATTACAGACAGAAAGATTCCTCGGTTGTGCTAAATACCTCGCTCTCGAGAGAATAATGTTCCTTTATGGATGATTCTCTTTCCTATGTATTTTGTCGTGCTTTCATGTTATATCGTCGTCGATGACATTAGTTATACTTAATTAAGTTATTTAGACAAAAACTTATAAGTAGATGTGTTTTCTGAACTATATTTAATTTTTTCATTTCAGAGTAATTGATTAATAAATTAATGATTAATAAGTAATTAACAATTAGTAATTGATTGACAAATTAATAATTAAAATTGTGATTGATAAATTAATGATCAATAAGTAATTAATGATTAGTAATTGATTGATAAATTGATGATTAAAATTGTGATTAATAAATTAATGATTAATAAGTAATTAACGATTAGTGATTGACAAATTAATAATTAAAATTGTGATTAATAAATTAATGATCAATAAATAATTAATGATTAGTAATTGATTGATAAATTAATGATTAAAATTGTGATTAATAAATTAATGATTAATAAGTAATTAACGATTAGTAATTGACTGATAAATTAATGATTAAAAGTGTGATAACCATTAGAGTATTAAAAATTATCTACAATCTTAAAAAAAATTAATTAATTCAAACTTGAGAATAAAATTTAACAATCTAATAGAGCATCTACAAATTAACATACTGAATTTTACTTTATTTTTTTCTTCTAATCAAGTGTCCTATATTTTCGTGTCAAAGGTATCTCTGCCTTTGGGACGTCAGATTTCGCTTCTTTTGTCTTCAGTTTTTCAACTGGTCGGGAACACTGCTATCTTCATGGATTATTTTCAACTACTCAGGATTTCTTCCTTTGAAAAATCTTCATTAAAGATTATACAATACTGGAGATACGTTTTATTCACATCGGTCTTATCTTTATAATCCACTGATCGGTGTGTCTTCTTTCTCTCTTTCGGAACAAGAATTTTCAATTCTTCGTACATTGAAAAATTTTTACCTGTCTTATAAAGCTCTAGAGGCACGATTTTACATTTGCCAAGCTTTTACGATTCGATAACATCCCTGACACTCTCTCGGATAGAATTATTTATAGATTCCCATTGCAACTCGAGCAATAATCGAGTTTAGCTTTCGTCTACGTCTGGCACATTCAGCTTGTTCTCGTTCCTCATTTCAGTTGTGTTCACTGTAATTAACGAAAATTACGAAAAAGAATCAATCTCGTCGATCAATTTCGTAAAAAGAAAAAAAAAAACTTGTCAATCTATTGAAATTTTTGTCGATTTTTATTTTTAACCGAAGAACAATTGTGCTGTGTTTGTATAGTTACTTTTTTTTTTCATGTTAGAAAATTTCGATGGTGTTTAGTAGTAGTATTGTTCAAGTCAATAAATGCGTTTTTGTAGTGCAACGTTCCCCGGCTAAAAATAATCGCGGAGTTGTTGGTGAAGAGTTGGTGATTTTTTTAAAACTAAAAGGCATCTCAGCGTGATGAAAATATGGTGTCGTGAGATTTATGAGTGCAATTTGTGTTCTCTGTTTGAAAATTTCTCGTGAATTTTTCACCACAAAATATGATATAAAATATGAACATTGCGATTTCATTAGCATTTGATCTTGAAGAAATGAATCAGATTTTAATTTCGTCATGTTTTTTCCTAATGTAATGTTTTTACCTATAGGTTTCATGAAGAATATAATATTATTTTTTAATATAATTTTATTTTTCAAATTTCTTTTACTTGCAAATTCTTTTACTTCTAAATTTGCAAATCAGTCTGTTATTTTAAATTTATCAGATTTCTGAAGTTTCCTGGAATCTACAAGTTTTCTTTTTTACTTTTCTTTTCCAGAATTATTTGAATGGTAGAATAACAGAAACTTCCGTCACCGTTTGTCAATTGACCTAACAATCTCGAATTAATTTCTCCAACAGGCTTGTCATTTCACGAACAGCCTTTAGGAGAATGTGCATTGGATAAATAAATTGATCGTCGCGTGTCTAAAGTATCCGAGGGAATTAATGAACAAATTCGAGTAATTATAGTTTAAACGAAAATAGCCGAGTAAATCCTTAATTACTTAATACTTGCTGCGGATGAATCTGATTATTCTTCATAGTTCAATACCAAGAAATTAAGCGGACTGTCTCTCTGCTTTTCATGAAAATCTTTAGAAAGCACAGCTAACCGATTAATCGACGTAATTGTCGGCCAGTAAGAGTTTTCATGTCATATAATAATTGCTGAGAATCTAGATCCTGATCACCAATTTTATGTTGTTTTCTTTCTAATAAGATGTAATTATAAATTACAGTCGGTCATTAAATATTTTTATTAGCAATTAAAAAATTGTTACGTCTTGCAACAATCTTGCAGAATGTCATGATATAAAACCAAATATCATATATACCAATCAACAGTAATATATTTTTATTTAGAATCATGTAATGTTAATTATTAATGGCTGCGGATATTTATACATTTATGAAAAATTTAATGATACAGAAAATTATCTATTGATATCTATTATTTTTGGAGATATAGAAAAAGACTTTGTTAACATAAGTTATTCAATACAAAGAGGATCATTATATAGCAATAATGGTTTGTTTTTTGTAGATGGAGAAGTTTCAGAGATTTCAAGGTTACCTCTACTTTTTCAAATGAATTCATATATTTTTTAATCCATTAATCGATATGATTCGCCATTCTTTATAAGAAAGTATTGATAATAGAATGAAGAGCATATTTGAACCAATAACCATGATAAATTGTTGATAATTTGAACTGTTATAATTTCATTTAAAAAAAAATCATATAACAATCCATTTGGTCTCATTTTAAACTGTACTTTTTTTTGTAAATTACAAAAATTCAAACGTTTCTAAAAACAAAATTTTTTTTCGTGACTAGATCCACCATGGTCTTGAAGGCTAAACTCTCCTCTCTACAATGACCTCTCGTACGATTTTTTTTTTTCATCATACAATAAAATGCTGGAAAAAATATATAACAAATTCTCTGGTTCTATTATAAAGGTGAAACTTCATTGATCAAAATGATGGTGGATTTAATTACGAAAAAAATTTTTCAATGTTCTTAAAGATATTTGAATCTTTACAATTTACGAAAAAATAGTGTCCTCACTTTTCCGTTCGTTACATATTGTAAAATCATTTTTGAAGAAAAACGAACTCGGCTAAAATAGTGATTTTATGCTTTAACATGGAATCAAGTGAATCGTTATATGATTTTCCTTTACAATGTTATAACAATTTAAATTATCAACAGCTTTTCATCGTTATTATGTCTTTCGCTGTATATATATATATGTTGAAAAATTATTAGTTTAGTAAATATTTTAACGTTAATTTTATAAAACCTGTTGCATAAAATACGAGGGCAATATAAATTCCAGAATATTCCATTGTCTTTCCTCAGCTTTCATTCAATAGATGTAAGGATATAAGTGATTGACGTTCTTATGTTTATATTGGTCATAAAATAGATTTTAAAAAATTGAAGTTGAAATATCTTGATCCAATAGTTTTTTGACATAAATAGGTTGATACTTTTTTGTAGGACCGAGATGGATTTAATAATACATTAAAAGATCCTTCTATTTTAAAAAATGGACTTGTCCTTCATACATCCTTTACGTATCCATCTATAAAAAAAAACTATTGTAAAAACAAATTATGTATCACTCAACATTAAACAAGTTTAGATATTCAAATGGCTTGTTACAGATACTGATCCTATATAAGAATTTTTATTTTTGCAAATTACATTTTGAAATCGAACTACAATTTTTTTCAAATTACATTTAAAAATACAAATTAGAATTGTAAATATAATTTAATTATTATTTAAATATAATCTATTTAATATAATCTAATTATATATATTAAATATAATCTATTTAATATAATCTAATTATATATATTAAATATAATCTATTTAATATAATCTAATTATATATATTAAATATTATCTATTTAATATAAAATAATTATTTAAATATAATCTAATTAAAATACAAATTAGAATTGTAAATATAATCTAATTATTAAGTTTGTCATATCTTAGTACTTAAAAGAGCGCCGAATCAACATTAAATTACAGAATTAAAATCAGATCTGCATTCTCTTTACCACACACTCGACGAATCGTTTGTGGAAAAAAATTCAAACTCTGATCTCTCATGCAAATTGTTTCGTAAAAGATGCAAAAGACAAAAAAGAAAGGAAAGATGCAGAAATTGTGACAAATAAAATTCTGCTAGTTGGTATAGTACACAGACATGTACTTAAATTTTATTTATGTATTGTTATTAATATTTATAAATAAAAATTTTATATAATATTTTAAATCAAAATGTAGTATATTTAAGAATAAATGAATTATAGAAAATTTTATTTTTGAATAATTAATTTTAAATAATTTTGAATAATTAATTTGAAAGAGGATTTAATAGTAAATTAATTAAATTATTTTAATTGAATAAAGTATTAATTGGTATATATATACTACACCTATGTACATCTATCGATTTGATAGTTGGGCTCACGATGTCCTCGGAAACACACTATCGGAAGAATGATAATTTCCACGCGATATCGATCGTGTAACGCGATGCGTACGTAAGATGGGATTTAAATTCGCGTGCGGACATACAGTTTATGCTTACGGCGCAATGAACTCTACGAACGAAGAGTTATGCAGCTGCAGTTTGTTAGATGTGCGTGACCTTAGCCGGAGTACAGATTCCGACACTGTAATTTTTAACGTTTAACGTTTTTAAGGGAATGGAAAAGAAGAAAATCTGATTTCTTTCTTATTACGTGAAAATGTGTAGATATAGATATAATATAGATGTGTAGCAGTAGAAAGTACATAATTTTTAAAAGCAACCGTTTTTATGGTAAAACATATAGAATCTTGACATAGTTCAAAGCAATGAAAATTGAAAGGTGATTGTAGATAGATTCATCATTTAAATTGCAATGGCTTTAAATTTTATACATTGAGTCAAAGTAAATAAATGCAAATAATTGGTATAGGAGCATAGTATATTCACAGTTTGAAGCAAATCCTAATAACGACTCATGTAAATTCAACAATTAACTATCACCAGCCAATAACTTTCACATACTTAAATACGTGAATATTTTTTAAAAACTCTACTGATTCAATTTGTTAAATGAATTATGATATAACTTGATGAATATCTAAAATAGTATTGATATTTGCTGAAATATCTATTATAATGTTAAAGAAAGTTTTAAAAGACAGTGTTAAATAGAAACCGTCAATTTTAGGACTTTAGAACTAGATTGGCAAAAGGAATTGCTTCGATACATCTGAAACTTTTTTAAAAGATATAGTTATCGATGATAAAAGAAAGTATAAAAATCATTTGAGAATATCTGCAGATTAATATCAACAATATTAGCAAGTATAAAATTGAAAATTATATTACCTAACTACTAGGTTTCTTTTTATTTTCAGAAGAGAATCTTAATACTATTTGAACCTTGTAGGAAAAGAAATTTAAAATAAAATAAATTTCAGGTTCTTTTTTTAAGCTTGACTCATTTGAATTCAAGAAATTTGACCAATTTAAACAAAGCTTAAAAGTGAATTCTAGTTCAAGAATTTGTGATCATGGAATTTGAATTCTTACAACTTCAAAACAATCCAAGATGGTTAGGTTTAGGTTAGGTTAGGTTTTTTTCAGATCACCCAGTGACGAGATCATTCTTCTTCCAATATTCTTTAATTCTCTTTGATTATTTTAGAAAATAAGCCAGAAAATTGCCCATCGTCACCAGTATACATTAGTGGCGCGAAAGAATTTATGTTGTGAATAATTATACGAGTTTCTAAATGAGCTAAACGGAAAAAATCCGTTTTAATTGCTGAGACGAATTACACATTGATAATTCCATTCTTTCAACTACTTGTTGCTTTAAGAAATTGTAAAGAAAAAGAATCTTTCTTTCTGTCTATGAAGCTTTTAATGAATTAATTCAGCCTTGCTAGTAAATGTATCAATCAATTAGATTTAAATACAGTACATTACAATACATTACAATAACTGTCTGAATAAATCAGAAATTTCACTGCTTGTTATGTTAGTGCGAGCTAATTGATGAGTAATAACTGAATTAAATATTAAATGTTTGTTATCATACAGTATTTTCTCGCGTTATTTAAATATGCAATATATATAATTCAATATATTAAATATACTACACACACTCACACACACTTGTTTGTATACAAATTTATGAATGTTCTGTTACAAGATAATCGTTGCCTAAATCTAAATATATGACAACTTGACGTAATATAATAATTCACTTAAAAGAAATATTGATTCGTTAAAATGGTTATTGAATAATTGTACAATAAGAATCGTTGAAGGAATGAAAAGATACTAAGGATTGAATCCTTAGAAAAAATGAACAGAAAGCGTCGTCAATTTAGCTTATCGAACAATACCGTGTATTAACGTGTCTTTTATCGTCGCTATTTATTCATGAGAATATAGTCGTAATTAGATCATCTTTCTAGCTTGAGAGTATTAGTTTCTCGTCACTATTCGTAATGATTAATTGTCTCAGCCATAAATATCTCTACTTAACCTGTAAATACTAACAGATCATTAATTTACTCTCACTACACTTACACTTACACTACACTGTTTGATGTTACTGCATCAAATTTTTATCAGATAATAGGTTGAAAAAATATTGTACGGTGGACTTTTCATGGAAAAATAAAAAAAAAAATATAGAATAAAATTTTTTGATTTGAGGCTTTATTTTGAGAAAATCGAGTTTGAAAATTTATCAAGTATACTTGAATTTAATTAATTCTAGAACAGAAGAGAATAATTAACAGGAAGCTATTCCTATGTGTGAAAATAAGTAAAAAATATGGAATAAAACGTTTTTTTGTAAGACGCTTTCGAGAAAATCGAATTTGAAAATTTATCAAGTATGTATATATGCAAGGAAATTTTTAACGCACTATATTCAGATCTATTTTTTTACGTACTTTTATGCATTTAAAATAACTTCATTAATTATTCTTTTTTGTCACGTTTAAAATTAGCTAAATTTAAGTTATAAATTTTAAAACTTTTCTAACTATCTTTTTTCAAAAATAAAGCCTCAAATAAAAAAATTTTATTTTATATTTTTTCTTATTTTTTCATAAAAAATCACGTTTTTATATATTATTCGGTCTGTATATGTTTATTGTATAATACACGGAATATTTTCGTTTGATTACAGACTAACGTAGATTTTGAGATCCTAAATATTAAATTGGGAATAATTCAGATCCCAAAGGATAATTCAGATTGTCTACCTGAGAGGCACATTAGGTCCCCCCTCCTTGTAATTGTTTTCTACACGGTCGTGTGCACATTCGATGTGTTAAAGGATTCCCTTGATTGCAATTAATTAGCCATCGTGCATCGTCTGGCTGATAAGTTCTTTACGAATCCATTGACATCTTTCTACTCGAAGATAATCAATCACCTGAATGGTTAACTTTATCCATTTTGCTTCGTTTTATCGTGAAATGATTGCTTGTTACCGAAGAGCTTTTATGTAATCCTGTGTTAGCAGCTCAATTTGCACTCAGTTAACAACATAATATCTGAGCTAGAACCTCTTTTCAAATCTCTTCACATCTTCTTCTATATTTCTATATATTTATATCTTCTCCATTCTTTTATATTTAAGTTATTTGAATATCTATTTTTCTTTCTGTTTTAGTTTAATTAACTTGAAAAATTGAAATCATGTTGATTATGAAATTCGAAAAGACTTAGGACAGTTGAAATTTTCATGACATCTCGTATTTTAGTCGAAAACTTAAATCTTTAAAGTGCAAATTCGAATGTTAGGAAAACAGTATATAAATCGGGATACACTCTTTTCTAAAAAAAAAAAAAAAAAAAAAAAAACGAGATGATGCGATGAGAATTCAAAGCTGACAACTTCTGAAAATGTTACATTAGAAAGTTTTAGAAATTTAGAAAAATCAATTTCGTCGTGTTAAGACACTTGCATAATATGTGTTAATATACTCTTGTCATAGGATGCGTATATTATAAATATTTAACCTCTTGCGCTAGTAACTGGTTCACGGACCATAACGAGTGACCAAACCGTATACAATAATTCGTCTTCTTTTTGAATTCATCGGTATATCACTAGATAGAAATTACTAAGAAGTTTATTATTTGTTTTGCCTGGGTTATATTTGAAAAATCTATTATTTTATCACCATTTAAATAATATATTTGAAAAATATATTATTTTATTATTATTCATCGGTATATCACTAGATAGAAATTACTAAGAAGTTTATTACTAAGAAATTTATTATTTGTTTTGCTCGGGTTATATTTAGAAAATATTGCAATTTTGGGCCAAATACACGTCATTCCAGCGCAATAGGTTAAGTTGTATTAAATGTGATACAGAAGTCCAATATACATTTAAGTTTTAATTCCCTTTTCGCATCAAAAATAATTGTTGAAAATATTAAATAACAAGCAGGAGCGACTTTGCTCCATGAGACTGCTTGCTCCTTTAAAGTGTAAAGCGAGTGTCGATGTTGTTTCAACAGGGAAGGCCATATCGATCTTGGTAGCATTTATAAATAAAGATTTAACATTATACTGTGGAGCGGAAGTGACACGTTTGAAGGTGTGAATAAAACGCGTTTGAATGAAAAAGGCGAAAGTGCAGTTTCTCTCTTCATTTTGATCGTTACTTCACCAAAACTTGAAACGACGCAAGATTTTTTTCACATAAATCTTCACTTGAAACACTTTTCTTCCATTCATGCTACAAATAATCAAATATTTATCTTTCTTTATTTTTCGTCTTGTTGAATTACTTAGAAGTAATGAACTTAAAAATTTCTTTTGATATCACATTACATAATGTTATGATCAAACCGATTTTGATCGCTAAAGGCTGTTTAATCTATTATTATATGTATATATATAGATGTATCTATAATTCAATATCGTACAAAAATGATAAAACAACTGTGGATTATAGTTCAAAAATTGCAAGTTATTCTTTTTTTAATTTTATAATAGTATAAAGTGGTAAAAAAATATTAGAAATTGCAATTTTCTTCTTTCAAATTGTATTATTCAAAATGAAATTCAATACTGATTAATTTACTTATATATATGTGCAAGGTTTGGGCGAATAATATACAAAAGCGGGCATAATGTGATGCCTAATAAAAAAAAAAAAAGAAAAGAATATAAAATAAATTAATTTGAGGTTTCGTCTTCGAGAAAATCAAGTACATTTATTTTCCGATCTTTTAATCTTGTTAATCCCTTAAAGTATTTGTATATTTTATTATTTAATATCATCCCTTAAAGTATTTGTATATTTTATTATTTAATATCATCCTACTGGTATCTGTGACTTGTGATATGAATGAAATGTATTTTTTAATTGTAGGATTTCTCTCAGTTAACGAAGGAGCTTGCAGCAGCCCGCGAAAGTATCCTAGAGAGGGAAGAAGAAATATCGGAGTTAAAAGCAGAGAGGAATAATACTCGTGTACGTAGAACAGACCACTAATGCATCTTATAGATTGAAGCCGGTACTTGTATCCTACGACATTGCTCACGATTCTATTGCTTTCCACAGCTTCTGCTCGAGCATCTGGAATGTCTGGTTTCCCGACATGAACGATCGCTTAGGATGACTGTAGTGAAGAGGCAAGCGGCTGCACAATCTGGAGTATCGTCCGAAGTTGAAGTGCTCAAAGCTCTAAAAAGTCTGTTCGAGCATCACAAGGCTTTGGACGAGAAAGTAAGAACTTTCTGATCCATTGTTTGACGACATTGACACGTTGGCGACCTTGAGGGAGTGTACGGAAAATTATGATTTCCGTCGCCACGAAATTGCATCTTTTTCAAAACCAGATAGAAAAATGATGAATTGTAAATTTCTGTTAAATGATCAGATCACAATTGATCACAGTACGATATAGGGATAAAGTTTCAATACAATCAAAAATATAATAACGAAAAATATAACAATTGAAAATAAAATAATAAAGAATAGGTTTCTTAATGATAAATCTAATTTTCAGGTGCGTGAACGATTGCGAGTTGCACTTGAAAGAAACACCAGTTTGGAAGAAGAGTTAGTTATTACCAAAGAAGAGGTACCGTTTCAATTAATTTTATATAACCTTTAATAATAATTATTAAATTGTTTGACAATCATGTAATGTTAAATGATAATGTTAATAATTTCGATAAAAATTTGCAGCTCCAGCAATATAAATTAAGTGGGCATGCACCTAAAAATATAGAAGATAGGCCTAAGGAGAATGGGCAGACAGAGGATGGTCAGCAACAGAACAAGGTAGCTGAGAAATTCCTTCAAGTTGTTGCACATCTATACATAATGTATTCCACAAATATTTCACATACACTGCTCCTTCATACTTCACAATCACATTCATCATGCATACATGAAAAAAGGTGTTCAACATGTTTAAGCGTCGTGAATTGCATTTATACGATCTTTTCACTTTGCATGTCCATGGTTTTGATATACTTCAGTATCTCACTTAGTCACACCGTTTTACATAGAGCGATAGAGTTCGTTTTCTGCGTCATCGGGTCCTCTTGTTCTCTTTTTCTCTATCTGTGATACGCTTCTAATCTTGACGTTAGATATTGATCGATTTCGAAGTTATTGGTCACAGATTTCAGCCCTTGGCTCATGTTTAACGATTAAAGAGTATATTCTGTGTCATCTTAGAAACATTTAATCACAAATGATTCTCACACGTCATAATTTGAATTATAATAATTGACTGCCAGTCATTTTATTCCACGGTTCATTCAACTTCTTTTTTCTATAAGAATTTCCAATTCGTTTCAAATCATGGCACGTTACGTGTTAGCCAGAGGAAATCATGCAACGTCATCCTTGAACAGTGTTCAAATCTGTACCGATAAACTGCCCATCTGTTTGCTATTCATCTCAATCGTTGCATCCATATTAAGAATGTATTCGCAATAGCGTGCACGGTAGTGGTTTAATCGCGTAGCTGTATAAATATATAGTTGTTGGGAATTGCGCGGCGATGCAGGACAAGCAATGCGAGCGAGGCATTCTGAATGTAGTGTTATGATCGGGCAGAATGAGACTGAGCAGGCAGCAGGCCAGCAGGAACAGCAGCAACAACCGCAGCAACAACAGCAACAACAGCAGTCGATACAAAAGCTAGGTACGGAGAAGTCAACAGAGATCGAAAGTAGATTGAGCAATGGAAGTCTCGATCCTGTGGACCAGGATTCTGCGGCACGCGTAATAGATTTGCAAGCCACTCTCGACAAGCAGGTATGAAAAAGTATCTCAACGAGCTACTTAGAGTACGTATGATTCTTTTACTGAGGAACAGTCAGGTAGATGAATTCGTGGAACGTTTCATGCGATAAAACTGTATCCCTGACTGCTAATTTTTTTGAGATGCAGAACGAATATACTCTTCTTCGGTCTCCCCTTTTTTCTCTGCATGTATTTCAAACGATTTGCAGACTTACACGAGTCCAGAGAAACATTTTTTATTTGTCATTCTTGGTTTAGCAAACTTTCAAACCTTAGAATGTTTCTGTTATATTGCATGATGCTGAAACACAATGATAGATTGTTATTTTTGATAATATTATTAAGTGCTTATTATCAAGTGCTTAAGAAATTTTCTAGATACAGATTCTGCTCATTAAATGTTATAGAATATGATAATCATGAAGCGATTATTGAAATTTTTTATCGTTTTTATATTGTAACGAGATTTTTTAACGTATATTAACAGATTTTTTTAAAAGATATTAACAGATTGTTGCACAATTTAAATTTCTCTCTCGTTAAGTGTGCCATATTATTGCCGCCTATGGCATGTTGTAGAATGAATATATCAATAATGTGTGTTCCATATTCGCATGATTTAGTGAGTAAGAATGAGTTTTTCTCAAACAAACTTTATAAGCAACATAATAATTATTAATACATATGTGTCTATATATATACTGACATGTACATCCCATGTGCAATATAAAAACACATTTACAATTTAAATTATAGTATATATTTCAATTAGATCTAGTGTAATATCTTAAAATTAAGATTAGAACAAGAGGTAATGTTGTTAGAATACATTAGTGTATACTTACATAGAGAATATGAGAAACACAATTTTTATACTCCTTCTACACACACACAAGTGATATATTAGACATGCATTAACTTTTATTGATAATATATTGTAACAATTCTAGAGCTCAGAATTGAGCACATGGCAACGGCGAGTAGCCGAATTAAGTGGTCGAGTGACAGAATTAGAAGAAACATTGTCCAAAACTCAAAAAGATCTTCTGAAAACGCAAGAAACAAACGTTAAGCTGCAGAGAGATTTACGCGAAAATGTTGCCCAAAAAGAGGACCAAGAAGAGAGAATAGCGACTCTTGAAAAACGATATCTTAATGCTCAACGAGAGTCTACTAGTTTGCATGATCTCAATGAAAAGCTGGAGCAAGAGCTGCAACATAAAAAAGCTCAATTAAAGGTAACTGTCCTTCTATATGAAATTCACAGTTTATGTCAGTTTAATGTATTTTATATTTTTAATATCTTTTAGCTCCAAGAAGAAAAAATAGCGGCAATACAAGAGAAATTAGAACTTGCAGAACAAAAATTAGCCCAATATGCTAAATTACCAGAAATGGAAGAGCAATTAAAACAGAGGATGGAGGCTCTGACGCAGGTGAGGAGGCCCAACCAGGTACGCAGAGGAATTAAGTCGTCGTATCATCAATTTATTCTTTTCTTATTCCTCTGCACTTCTATCGAAACTCCTCGCCTCCAAATATACCTATGTCTAGAATGCTTATCCCTAATTAGTCCCCTTCAGTTTCATATTAAACATCTCCCAATGTTTCTCTGCTATATTCTTCATCATTGGCTGCGTTGCTACTGATATACTACACATACAATAAACATACTTCGGATTTTTTTTATTTTCATCTAAGATTATGAAGTTACCATGATCATCATGTTAATAATCACGTTAATTATAAGGGTAAAAATTAACATAAAAAATAATTTACTTACTTTCAACTTAACACTACTGTACCAAACATGTAGCAATTAATGTGATTCTTTTCAGAGCTTATTATTAACTTAGTAGTTTAGTGTTACATTTCTGTAGACACATTTCGTAGACATCTATTTATTCTTCAATTTAATTCATTAGCTTTTCATGTTAATTCTAAAAAATTATATTTAAAATAAAAAACAATTAAATAGATATTATTTTATGAATTCATCTCTGATTAAATTTAATCTCTGCAGGCATTGATTTTAATTGTATGAAATATTTAATAAGCAGGCTCAAGAAAGACATGGCAGCGCAGAAGATAGAATACAAAGGTTGGAAACACAACTTGAAGAAAAGAATGCAGAAGTGATGCGTGTCAATCAACGACTTAAGATGAATGAGGAACATAATACGCGACTTAGTACAACTGTTGATAAACTTTTGTCTGGTAATTTATATGTATATGTATATATAATAACAAATATATTCTTATATTTATCTTATGTTTATTTTATGTTTCATTTATTTATCAGTTCTGATTCATCTTTTTAGAATCTAACGAAAGATTGCAAGTGCATTTGAAAGAAAGAATGCATGCATTAGAAGAGAAAAACGCACTCACGCAAGAACTAGAGAAGACTAGGAAAATAGCGGAAGATCTTCAAAACGAAAAGGCTGATATAGTTAAAGAATTAGGAAAAGCTCGTTTAGAGATCGACAATGTGAAAAGACAAATGCTCCAACAGGAAATTGCATTCAATATTCAACAAACAGATGCTCTAACTAGAAGTTTATCTCCAAATGCAGTGGATCCAGGTTCTTTTTCTAGGAGTGCAAGTCATAGTAGTTTTGATACTCATTCTTTGCCAAGAAGAACGGGTAAACGACCTGCAATTGAAGAAGATCCGTCAAAGGTAGAGTATGAAAGATTAGATTTTAGTATATAGAAACTTAAATGTACAATAGAAAACTACAAATAACATGTTCTTCTCAGAATTATGTAGCACGCACTTTAGCAGAACAGGAATGGGAAAAATTACAGCAGGCTCATGTTCTCGCAAATGTGCAACAAGCATTTGATGTTTCCAGTGATGCAGAAGGCGATGGCGATAATGAAAGTCTATTCAGCTGTGCAGCTGATGTAATTAGTCCTACAGGACATACAGATGCTCAAACACTAGCATTAATGTTACAAGAACAATTAGATGCAATTAATAATGAAATTAGATTAATTCAGGTAATTAAAAGTTATTTATTGTATCATATTTTATATATCAATATGTCAAAGTGCACTTTTGATGAAGGAAGAAAAACAAAGTACTGAAGCGCGTGCTGAAGAGTTGGAATCCCGGGTTGGTAGTCTAGAACACATGAATTTATTAGCAAGAGGACGAAGTCTCGAACGAGCATCTCCACCATTAAGTGGTCGATCTACTCCAAAATCTCATCATAGTCCAAATAGAGATTATTTACATAAATATCATACTGTAAGCATCGTTTATTTTATAATTTTTAATCATTTAAAAATATATTTTCAATATTTTTATCATCTTGAAGGCACCAGCATCAATGTCTCCAGCACATCTCCATCAATATGCTGCTTCTTTAGCTAGTCCAGGTCAACTTTCAGAATCCCTTCCTGCAAGTCAGGTAAATAACAATAACTATAATTATTTTTGTTATTCTTCTGTTTGATACAGTTATGTAATATAAACGTTTCTTTGTAGTTGCAATTATCAGGTGAGGAATTGCATTCAGTAAGTGAAAGAGACAGTACTGGTGGTGCAGGAAGTGGTAGCGATGCAGCTTCACCATTAACTGCTCGATCGATCAGGCTAGAACGAGTAGCACAGGCACTTGCTCACAGTCAAGAGGAGCTCAGAAGGTATGTGTTTAATTTTCTTATTAACGGTATATAAATTTTAATGATATTAACGAATATCGAATTTCTTTGTGGATCCTATTCTTGAATATAAACATTATCAGAAAACTGACGATAGTTTATTATCAACAACACTTTAGCAACCACATCTCTGACAATAAAGATTCTAAAGATTTTGTCTTTTCGTTTTCTTTTATTGGGAAACAATAAATTTTTCTAATATATATTAGATATCATAAATATGCTATTTTATTCAATTAATTGATGCTTAAATAATGGCACACGATATTATCAAAGTGGCCAAATTATTGCATATATAGAGATAGGATTGTCAAAGATCCAGTAATTACATTGTAAGTAGTTGGTATTGTGCGTTGTTTATGCTGCCAGACGTACTGGACAAGCCGGATTTCCTACCAGTGGTTTTCCTGCTCACAGGTTAATTAAAGATTGTAGTACTGCATGTAATCCGCAACATATGCCGCTGTGCACGACATATTTGAGTGGCCTATGTGGGCATGAAATGAACAACTTTGAAGTCGACTTAAGTGACATCGATGGTAACAGATCCTTTTTATATCTGTTTTTGGAAAAAGGAATTTACTAAGATGATCTTAGGTTTTCACAAAAAATTACTATAGGGATTGATAATTATAGATATTTTTGTATCGTACAATTTATTATGGATATTTCCATTTTTTAATTATAACTAATCTTTTATCACAAGAAACATATAATCAATGAATAGTATGCAAGATGTCACATATCCATGCCTACAGCCCCAATTTTCGAACACAGTGGTATGGACGAACCGACTGATAAATCTGATAGAAATGAGTTTCTGGAAGAAACTGATATTAGCTTCTTCCGTCCATCGTACATTCAAGCCTGCCCAGTTCACGACAAACATCGCTGTCTTAAACAAACGAGGGAATTTAGACAGCCAAGAGAATTGCATCGAGTTAACGTCGCGTCCGAAACTCCTACGCGAATAAGGTTGTTTTTTTAAGGAATAGATACAAAGATATAGATGGATCCATTATTGCACAGATGCAATATACGCATAACAGTTTTATCAGAGATTACAATTGTTTTAATAGAATTCATAAATAACGTGGTCTTTCTATATCTTTGCGTTTAAATAGTACTTGTTATGGCAATCCCATCTCATAAGCAGTGATCAGCTATATTTCCAGGTTTTTATGCCTTGCCTGTAATACTGAGTAGGTATTACAATTTTTTCAATATTTTATCGAACATAGTTTATCATTTTGGACGTTCCTGGAAAAAAATATTTTTTATTTTTTCATATCATATATCACTTTTATACGTATAAGAAATTGAATTATAATTTAATATTTTTCCATGAATTTCTAAAATCATTGATACTGCTTCATTTTTTCTTTAGTCTATTAGTTAATTACTTGTAGTAATTGTCAGTTGTAGATGTTTTGAATAGCAAAAAATCAAAACTTAAATGCTTCAAGTTAACTCAACTAGGAATATTATCTTCATTGGAAATAGGTATTTCTGGGTAAAAGATCATACCGCATATATTACTCAAAGCTAAATAGTATTTGTGCTTATGCCCATGTATAATAATGTATAAATAATCATATATCATTGCTAAAAAAATCTAAGTAATGCAATTCACTTGGCTCATTAAGTTCCCTGTTTATATGTTATTTCATGTAATTTAAAACATATTAAACATTAATCTATATGCTTTAAATATTAAAAAGTACAAAACATTAGATAATTTAACAAATCCTACTGTCACTTTGGGTTATTTGATATGATGATGTATATTTAAAAAGATTTGAAAATAATTTGAATAAATTCAGATCACAAAAGTGATGTAAGAAGTACATAGTTATAGAAAAATGTAGTCGGATAGTGTGTGGGCTAGAATGCATTATTTAGAGTAGAAATAGAAACTAGATTAGCGCTCCATGCAGCAGGCATGGGCAACATAACAACGGCGCACTCAATTCTGGGACTCCCCCTTCCCCATTGTCCTCACGTCATAGCAGCCAGGACAGTTTGCATAAGAACAACTTATCTGGTGTTGGATTGCCAATTGGACAACTGTCTAGCTCGCATTTGCACATGCAATCTACCATGAGTCCAGCAACAGCGGCAGCGGTGGCTGCAGCTCAAAAGAAGAAAGGCATTAAGAGCAGTCTTGGTAGATTTTTCAGCAAGAAAGAAAAGGTAATGCAGATTTTAGTTACATAAGATAATAAATAAAAAGTAAGTGAATAAAAAAATAAGTTTTGGTTACAGATCAAAGGAAAAGACACACCAATGCCTGGAGATATGTCAGGTATGGGAGGAGCAAGCACACCTGCTGATCCTGATTATGGAGATAGTGTCTCTGTAGCTGGAACTATGGGCAGTAAAAGCGATTTTGACCGTAGAAAAAAGAAAAGGTATATATATGTAATTGCTAATAATATATTTATATTTTAAGTAGTTAACGAATATAATTGTATACGTTATAGTACTAATTTTCTTTTAGTCCAAGTATGTTTGGAAGTATGTTAGATTCCTCACGGCACGAACTTTTGGCGGAGGCAATGAAAGCTGGAACACCATTTGCTCTGTGGAATGGGCCAACTGTAGTGGCTTGGCTTGAGCTTTGGGTGGGCATGCCAACTTGGTATGTTGCAGCTTGCCGGGCAAATGTCAAAAGTGGTGCTATAATGAGTGCTCTTAGTGATACCGAAATTCAACGTGAAATTGGTATAAGGTACAAAATTAAATTATTTAGTATATTCTGTATTTTGGATAACAAATATTTATAGGATAAGACTATAAGTATAAAGCTATTAATATAATTTTTATTCTCAGTAATCCTCTACATCGATTGAAATTGCGATTAGCTATACAAGAAATGGTATCACTCACAAGTCCATCAGCACCAAAAACCTCTCGCACAACCTTAGCATTTGGAGATATGAACCACGAATGGATTGGTAATGTTTGGCTACCAAGTCTTGGTTTACCACAATATCGATCCACTTTCATGGAGTGCCTTGTTGATGCTAGAATGTTGGATCATCTTACCAAAAAAGACCTTCGTGGTCAACTTAGAATGGTTGATAGCTTTCATAGGTAATAAATCATTAAAAATGAAAATCATATTTACTGGTGTTTTAGTTTCTTTGATTTAATCCGAATTTTATTTATTTTTACAGAACAAGCTTACAATATGGCATTTCATGTTTAAAGCGATTAAATTATGATAGGCAACAATTAGAAGAAAGGAGACGAATGGCGGAAGGTGCCAACGTCGATGTTCTTGTATGGAGTAATGATCGCGTTATAAGATGGGTGCAATCTATCGGCCTGAAAGTAATTCCATTTTATTATTTTATATTTTATAATTTATTCGTTCTGTAAAGCATAATTTTCATATATATCCAGGAATACGGGAACAACCTCTTAGAATCTGGGGTACATGGTGCTCTTATAGCCCTTGATGAAAGTTTTGACGCCAATAGTTTTGCTTTAGCGTTGCAAATTCCAACCCAAAACACACAGGTACATTTTGACTTTATAATTAATATTAATTAATTAATAATAAATTAGTTTAAATTATATGTAATAATTTTTACTATTTTTTGTACTTGAATAGGCTCGACAATTGTTAGAAATGGAGTTTACAAATTTATTAACTGTGGGAACAGAAAGGCGACTCGACGAATCGAATAGTATAAAATCCTGATCCAACTTGTCTAGCAGGCTGCCTCATATTCAACCACATCACGTCTAGTCCAAAACCCCAGCTATTACTACTTTCTGTATGCAAGTGTATTGTAAAAGTTGTAAGAGCTTTAAATATCACTCTAAGGGTATCTTCATACTGTTAAGAGTTGTAATATGCGGTAGTATGAAAACACGATCAGGCATAAATTGTAAAAAGAAAAGGGTGATTTATCGTATGTTCAAGAAGAAAATTTAAAATGTTCTATCAATTTTTATGTCATATTTCATAAACCGCTTGTTACATACGTCGGATAAAAAATGATAATTCTGAATTAATTACTCTCATATAGATACTGAAATGTAGTGAGCGGTCAGGAAATCATGAAACATGTATTTCCTCGAAAGCCAAAACATCAATTGTAGGTAATTATATGACAATAATTCTGTCTAATTTTACCTTGATTTCTTAAGGGTAGCAAGACTTGTAGTTTTCAAAATGCAGTAGGACCTCGATAAACTAACTAACTAATCGGATACTTAGATAAATTGAGCGAATAATTTAAGTCTGAGGAGAAATAGCTAGAAATACTTTCTGTGTACAAAATAAGATTTTTTTATAATCATAAATATGTATATTTTTTTCATATAATCATAAACGTGTATATTTTACGATATAAAAATGTAACTATTGATACGTAAAATTTTTTTTTCGGTATGAAAACTATATTAATAGTATTTTTTCAACATTTTCGTCACCAGTAGTTATTTTATTCAGATTCTATTCGCCTTTTTCTACTTCCTTACAAATAGATTCTTTTAGATTGATATCAAGAGTAATTGATTTTATTGATTCGTCTCAATTGATCATTTGCTCAATTTCTTTTTTCATTAAAACAAGTATTTTTCTTTTACAACTCATTTTTACGGCTTAAACATTCACTTATTGTTAGTAATAATGATAATGACTAGCATTCGTAGAAAGCAATAAACTATTGAAGGAAAGAGTTTGTAAAAATGGAAGAAAGCGTTTGTTAGAAAACAATCGAAATCTCGGTTGATCAAGACTTCGGATAATCATAATCCGATTGAGGTCCTATTTTAATAAATATCATGGTAGGTTGTAAATTTTCAGGATATAATCGCATATTTCTTATACTATGTACTTATATTGTATAATAGTTAAAACAACTATCTATTTTGATAATACTACTTACCGCACAAAACAAAAATTCCCAAAATTATATTAGTGCCATTGCTCTCGAGGAAATTATTTATGTACAAGGAAAAGACTGCATTCTATATTTCTGCATCTATAAGACGGTGACCTAATAAGCCATATATATATAAAAGAATATATATATATATATATATATATACATAATATACATATTATATATATATATACATAATATACATATTATTTCATACAGAAGGAGCGCTGAAATATTTGTTCTCCTCTGTTATTTCGATGAATTTTAAATGTTTAGATCACATATAACACGTAATATATTAAAGAATTACACCAAGCAACTATCGTAATTAGAAAATTATCAAGACAACCAGTTGCATGGACGTGTTTAAAAGAGCTCGCTTTTTATTTATCGTGAATTAAGAAACGGACGTTTTATACCAAAATAATCGCGCAATGTATGTACGTGTACGAAGCGACAGTAGATGTTATAAAATTAAGGAATTTTGTAATTTTAATTGATAATTGGTCTCCGTTAATCAGTCATATACATCGTTATATCTTTATTTTGCAGTCGTTGATTTGTTTAATCGTTAAGAAATTATGTCTTATTTGGTTCTCTGGCATTTTTAATTCATTCAAAGGAAAAATTTGATATCGATAATTCATTTATAAGTATTTTTTATTGTTAGTGTTTTGTTTCAAAGTTCCAGAAATAGTTATTAGTAAATTTGATTAGTAGTGATAAAAAATTTATGAAGATGAATATAAATATAATGAAAAGTCACAAATAGTAAAAAAAAGAAAAAAAAAAGGAATATAATAGAAATGGTCATAGCAAGAACAGTAAGAAAATATACTAATAATGGCCATAAATATTACTTAACAATAATGACGATGTTGCTGAAGACAATGATTGCGATGATAATTATAATTACAATATATCATTACAAAATGTTATCAAGCTGACGATGTGGCGAAAGACTGAGATTACAACAGTGACTGTAATGATAAAACTGGTCATGATAGAGACGATCACAATAATGATGATAAGTTATAATGGAATGTTGTTAATGTTGTTGATACTTGAGGAATCATTGTTGTTGATGTTTGTTTCCCTGTGAAGTACCCTTTGCAAGCTGTTCGTTGTAACTCCATTACTCTGCACGACCTTCCGAATGGGCGCAAACGTACCAAATAGTTTCTACCAAAGAAATTACAATGTATTACAATGTATAATTGTACAATCGTACACGTGTATACAAGAATGTAACGTTGACAGTCGACATATATGTACGCAATAGAAAGATCAAAATATGTCTTACGTATAAACACCATAATGTGTATAGTCTTATTCTTCGGTATGTAGTAATCTTTCTCTTCTCGAAGTACCACCGATCAGTTGAAATATTTCTAGATAATCAGAGAAACTCGCTAAGCCAAAGCAACGTTACGCTACCTCAATACTGAGATAAGGTGGTACACTTTTATTTCTTTCTATAAATATTTTAATAAATATCGTCCCATGATTTTTAATCATCGGTTAATTCTTATGAGAATATAAAGAATTTTTAGTTAACGTCGCGTTGGAGGATAAGTCGTCGTAGTGAAAACGTTTTCACATACAAATTATATTATTAAGCTATTAGAAGAAACCAATTATTGGAAAACAACGATTAATAAATGAGAACTATACGCGCATTTAGTTATTTTATTGATACTGAACAATTTTCCCAAGTACATACTGTATTACAACGTATAAACTTAACTTTTTTAAAATCCTAATGTAATACTACACGATTGTAGAAAACTAATTTGTATAAGTAACAAATAGGTATACAAAGCTGAGTCACTTTGTGAAACAGAATGGCCGTCTCTCCCTTTCGGAAGTGTCTGCAGTATGTGTAAATGACTGAACTTATTTTTAATGTATGCTAGATAATAGTGTTTATGGACATTCCAAGAGAAAGAAATAAAAGCAAACCTTCCAAAAGCAGTCACATTCATAATTGCATACATGTGTAAATCATGACTCGATATGTAGCAGCTTTGCCGCCTTCTATGTATTTAACTATAAATATATACATAGGTATGAAGAAATTTCGCCTGAATCCAGCCTCCGACTGCTCGGTATCGAATAGAGCTTGAATAAGCACAACTAATAATAACTATTATATGCGTAATGTTTTTACCAAAAGATAATGAACAATTGCTTAAATTTAGATTTTATCTTTCTTTCGAGTTTCTTTAATTTAATACAAATTTCTGACCAAGAAAAAGTATGTATTGCATACCTTTTTTAAATGTACATATATATATATATATATATATATATATATATATATGCTGATAAAAAAGTAAAATATTAAAATATTAAATATTGTCTTCAGCAATGCTGGACGAACTGTTTTATTTGAATGTAATAGCTTTGTATGTTGTATAGCAAATTAATAATACCTAAAGAAATACATCTATAATGTTTAAGTTTCTTTATTATCAGTTTACACATATCATAAGATTGTAAAAAGATATAGGGGAAATGAAATTACATTAAATAAAATATTGTTTTTTTGTATAATCATTTTCGTTCCTAGAAAAAAATATACATGCTAATACATGGTAAAAACATACACGTTAATTATATGTAATGTGATGTAACAGTCTGTAGTATGTGTTATTTCACAATGCATCTTTTTCTTCGTACACTGTTTTTGTGTGCTCAATTCGGCCGAACTGCCGGAAGAACAAGTTATTCTGGATTTTTGTATGACATATGTTTGTGTATGTTAATTATTGTACATATGTATGCACGCGCGTACGTGTGAGTGTGTATGTGTATATATATATATATATATATATATATATATATATATATATATATATATATATATATATATATATATATTTTTGTGTATATATA